>NW_022589705.1:9497033-9598657 GCF_004348235.1 Phoca vitulina
CAGGCTTAGTGGTCACATATTCTTTCAGTTTCTGCCGGTCTTGGAAGTTCTGCATCTCTCCATCCATTCTAAATGACAGCCTTGCCGGATAAAGTATTCTTGGCTGTATGTTCTTCTCATTTAGTACCCTGAATATGTCTTGCCAGGCCTTTCTGGCTTGCCAGGTCTCTGTGGATAGGTCTGACGTTATTCTGATGTTCCTCCCTCTGTACGTAAGGAATCTCTTCCCCCTAACTGCCCTTAAGATGGTTTCCTTGGTTCTAAGATTTGCAAGTTTTACTATTACATGCCGGGGTGTTGGCCTGTTTTCCTTGATCTTAGGAGGGGTCCTCTCTGCCTCTAGGACTCGAATGTTTGTTTCATTCCCCAGATTAGGGAAGTTCTCAGCTACGATTTGCTCAAATACATCTTCTAGTCCTCTCTCTCTCTCCACTCCCTCCGGGATTCCAATGATTCTGACATTGGAATGCTTAATGGTGTCACTTATTTCTCTGATTCTATTTTCATGGATTCTGAGTTGTTTTTCCCTGGCCTCCTCTTTTCCCTTTTTATCTATTATATTGTCTTCCAGGTCGCTTATTCGCTCTTCTGCCTCAGTTACACTAGCTGTTGGATTATCTAGATTGGATTGGATCTCACTGATAGCATTTGAAAGTTCTGCAACTTACCTTTTATTTCTGCCCTTAGAGACTCTATGTTGCCATTAATTGATTTCTCCATTCTAGCCATTGTCTTCACTATTGCTAGCCTGAATTCCATCTCCGACATCTTGGTTATATCTGCATCCATTTGTAAATCTGCAGCATAAGTCATAATCTCTGAGTCTTTTCAATTTTGGGGGTTCCTTCTCCTAGTCATTCTGTTGATGGGTGTTTGAGGGAATTTATAGAGTCCAAATTATTGACCAGAACCCAAGCAAGATGCACCTGTTTTCTTGGGACCTTAGGGTTGCTGGCCTCTTGTTTCCCCAGCCTGTCTTCTGCGGGAGGGGCCTGTCACGCTGTTACTGAGGCAACCCTGTTTGGACGGAGTTGCCCTGCCCCCCCCCCCCCGTGGTGGGGGATGGGCCAGCAGGAATCAGTCTTTGGGGCTTCTGTTCTCTGGCAGCTTTCCCTGGAGGCTTTCTGTGTCTCTTCCGCGAGTCAGAGCAGGAGAGACCATTTCCAACCCTCTGTCTCAGAGCAGAGAGTTCTCAGTCTATTCTTCAGTGAGCTCTCCAGGCAACACCGTCTCCGTTTCTGTCCTTGCTGCTATAAACTGCAGCAGCCTGGGTTGTGCGCCCCTCTGCAGCGCTCCCAGTTCTGCCTCCAGGTCGGAGCACGTCTCTGCCCTTTGTGCTTCTGAAACCGCCAGCCACTCTGGCGTGCATGCGTGCGTGGCCCCGCGGCTCCGGGTTTCTGTCCCTGGGGCTGCAGTTCACCTGTACGACCCCGCCGCTCTGGGTTTCCATCCCAGGGGCTGCCCTAAAGTCCTTTCCCCGCCACTACCAGTCTGCGAGTCTGTGCCCGGTCCACAGCGCGCGAGGCTGTCACTCACCGGCGGTGTAGGATCCCCACAGCCAGGCACCCTCCCACTGCCGTTTATCCTCTGATATCTGCCCGTGGAATCAGGGCTCCCTGCTTCGTACCTCAAAACCAACCACCTGAGACTATTCTGTTTGTAGAGATCCAGATCTTCTTACATTTCAGGCTGGTTTTATGGGTGCTCAGAGTGGTCTGGTAGATATCCAGCTCAATTCTGGGGACCAGTTGAAATAGGGTCCCCTACACCTCTGCCATCTTCCCCCCCTCCCAGGGACAGATTTTTCAATATGATCCTTTAACCACTGAAAGCCCATTGGGATGCCCTAGCTCTTTATTTATTTTTTTTAAGATTTTATTTATTCACTCGACAGAGAGAGACACACAGAAAGAGGGAACACAAGCAGGGGGAGAGGGAGAGGGAGAGGGAGAAGCAGGCTTTCCGCGGAGGAGGGAGCCCGATATGGGGTCCCAGGGTCCCAGGAGCCTGAGATCATGACCCAAGACAAAGGCAGACGCTTAACGACTGAGCCACCCAGGCGCCCCTGCCCTAGCTCTTTAGTTTAGACACACGAGTACCTGCACAAGCTAATGGCTGCTTAACCCACATTCCACTGACTCTTTATAGAAAATGGAAATTATAGCCCAAGAGCTTACCCATGTAGTTGACATCACCTCAGACAATGGCTTCTGCTCTGTATTTGGACTCTGTTTTGGACACCTCCCCTCTAAACAACTTCCACACTCAGTACCCATGCTCCTGCTACCCACAGCTGGTCTCAGTGAACTGTGACATTGAATTGCCCCTTATGAATGTGACCTCTTGGAGTCCTATTTTCTGATTGCTAATTGTTTAACCCTGGATCCTGCTTTGCTGAAACCTGCCTGTGACATTGAGTTCAAATCCCATGATTGCAGAGTAGCCCTAGGATTCATTAAGCCTCTAGAGGATGCAAAATATTGTAACTTAAATGCCACCGTGCAGGGAATATTTCCTAATATACCTCTCTGCCATGCCTAACCACTCACCCCCCAGATTTGTCATTTCTATGTGCCCCTCTAAAGATTTCCCATGATTTCTGTTTCCTCCCAACACTGACCATGGTAGGAATATCCATACGTCCCAGCACACCTGGCACTGGCACTCAGGAGCATACATTCACACATACCATTCCCATGAACACCTCCACTTCCTGTGTCCTCTCATTTATATCACAACAACGACCAAACTACCCTGATGACAGACCAAGATCTATAACTCATATGAATGGGCCCCTGAAGTTTTGGTCATGACTCTAACCCTTGAAACTGTTGGGCCTGCCACTAAATCCCACTAGCCATGGGGCCCTACCTCAAAATCTTCCCTGACAACACCATGCTAGACCAAGTTCTACTGTGGCTTCAGAGGAAAACCCCCTTTGCTTAAATATACCACCTGCTTTCATTCTTAACTGTACTCACCTGGAGCAGCCTTACATTATAGTCAAGTCATCCCCACAGGCTTAGAGCTTATGTCCAGGAATCAACTGCTCTTGGCCAATTCCCCATGCTGAAGACTTCACTTATTAACATCCTAATGGTACGTTGTGGTCTAAATAATGGTACATTAAAGTTCTACTGTAGCCCAAACTCACAGGTGCAAAAACTTATGTATTTTTTTCTTTGTCAACTCCCTCACATGTTTTTCCTAGTGCAACCATATCCAGAGTGAAGTGGTTACACAAGGGATTCCCACAGTTCTTTATCCACTGAGTCTTCCCTATTTACATCAAGGACATCAGGCAAAATGAGCAATATTATTCCTATCTTAATAGGACTTACCATAACTATAGGAACTGTGATAATTGGCACCAGACCAGCAGATTTTGTCAAACAAAATCAAATCATAATTGCCAAACAGCACCTTTCAGTGGACTTTTGAGATCATATGCAAAGGCTGCCCAAAACACTGTCCTTTATATAACTAGTCCATGAGTCTCTAGCCCAAATGGTAATGGATAACAGACTGGCTCATGTCTATTTACTAGACATTGAAGGAAGGGTTTGTGCCATTCAGGATACTTCCTTCTGCATGCACAGGAATAGCTCTGGACAGATATAGACCAAGCTTTGAGAAATGGCCAAGAGGTAAAATCTTTCATAACATAATCAAAATCTTCCAACAGATTTCCTTAATCCAGAGGTGCCTGGCTTTTACCCACAAAGTAGGGTGCCTGCTGGTAAACTGAGTGTAAAACCCTCATAATATGCCTAATAGGACTCTTTCTAGTTGTCACCTTTATGAAAATTTGCCTTCAGAGTCTAAGTGTCCTATTCACCTTTAACATCGCCAAAGCCCAGGTGGCAAGCATTAGCTATCAATTAGTATTGTTAATGATATTGAGGCACCACAGGGTCAATTGTATTGTAAATTTTAAAACATCATATTTTCCTACTGCCTCAACATCCCAACAAAGAGGCTGTGAGAACCCTGCCCAGGAGGCACACAAGAGAAGGTCATGTAAAGACAGAAACTAAGACTGAAGTTATGCAACCACAAGCCGAGGAATTCCTGAAGCCACTAAAAGCTGGAAGAAACAAAGAAAGAGAGGGTTAGTTGCAAGATGGGAGAAAGAGTAGGGGACCTCATTTCAGCTGGTCCCTTGAATTTAGCTAGATAAGTATCAAACCATTCTGAACACCCATGAATTCAACCTGAGATGTAAGAAAAAAATATCTGGAACTCTACAAGTAGAAAAGTGACTGCTTTTTGCAAGGTAGGAGGTGCAGAGAAGTGAATCTGAGGGGATATCAGAAGATAAACAGAGGGGTGAGGGAGCCTCCATAAGCCAGAAAGTGATATAGCCCCAGATGGCAAAATCCAAACCCTTAGAAATCTGCTCCAGTGAGAGACATCCCTGTCTGAAAGGTGTTCAGGGGATGAAATGGGCAGAATTCTAGGTGGGTCAGTGTAGTCTCAAGATACCAGGAGTTGGGCGCCTGGGTGACTCAGTCATTAGGCGTCTGCCTTCGGCTCAGGTCATGATCCCAGGGTCCTGGGATCGGGCCCCGCGTTGGGCTCCCTGCTCAGCAGGAGGCCTGCTTCTCCCTCTCCCACTCCCCTTGCTTGTGTTCCTCCTCTCGCTGTCTCCCTCTGTCAAATAAATAAATAAAATCTTTAAAAAAAATAAATAAATAAAAAATTAAAAAAAAGATCCCAGGAGTCACAGAACTAACAGGGGTGCCTGAGCCAGTAGAGTGCCCAAGCAGTGGAGTGGGGAAACTGGTTATGGTCAGTGAGCCCAGGAGGGGGCTCTTAGCTTGTGTGGCCATAAACCTTGAGCCAGCCTAATTGGGTGACTGCTCTCCACCAGGGCACCCTGTAACAGACTGTAATGCAGACCATCCACCATCCCCCAGGAGGGTACCCACATGATCCCACAACCACTCTCAGCACCAAGGCCTTACAAAGGACAGTAACGTGGGACCCTTGGACTCCCCCAGGAGGATCACTGTGGGCACACACCACAGGAGTCTGTGGAGTTTGGCACACACTAAAGTGAAGACGATTGGTGCCAGAAGGTTTACTGAAGTGGGGGGACTGCGATTGTTTGGCTCTGGGGTTGGAGATCAGGCATGGCCATTTTTACTTTGATCCTCTAAAGAGGCGTGGAAAGCCTTCAGGGAACAAAAGTCACACAGAGGACCAGCTTACACTGAGTCCAGTCCCTTGGCAAGGGGTGGTATAACTCTGCCCAGGCAAAGACACATGAGAAGTAGCACACAGGCCACTCCCTCAGAAGACCAACTGGAAGGACAGGTGCACAACAAGTTTATGGATCCCAAGAGACGAAAACTCCAGTGCTAGGGGAAAATAGTATATAGAACTCGAGGTTTTTTTCTCATGATTCACTTATCTTTCAGTCTAAAATTTTCCATTTTTTTATTTTTTCCCCTTTCAGCTAATTTCTTATTTTATCAACTCTTTGTTTTTAAGTTGCTTTTTAACTTTTATTTTTTACATCTACATTTTATAGATATATGCTTCATTTTTGGCCTCCTTTCACTCTGTTTAATTTTATTTTTGTATATATATAAGTTTTGCTTTCTTTGCAATTTTGGGATTTAATGTCTTCTAACACAGAGACAAAAATTCACTCAGGAACAAGTGGATCACCTGATTTGTCCCCCCTGTGAGATTATATTCTCTCTCCCCACCCCATTTTTGTTTTGTTTTGTTTTGTTTTGTTTTGTTTTTGTTTGCTTTTCTGTTTTGGTTTCTGACCTCTTTGGATTTGTCTAGTGTGGATTTTGCTTGGGTCATGGTTGATATTTTTGATTCTGCTCACTTGCTTATCCATTCATATCTGGGCAAAATGACTAGAAGGAGGAATTCACAGCAAAAGAAAGAACCAGAGGTAATATACTCTGCCATAGATCTAATTGATATGGATATAAGTAAGATGTCAGAGATGGAATTCAGGATAACAATTATAAAGTTAATAGCTGGGTTTGAAAAGAGCATAAAAGACACTAGAGAATCTCTTAGTGCAGAAATGAGATCCAATTAGGCAAAATTAAAAATTCTATAACTGAGATGCAGTCTATTGGATGCTCTAACAACTAGGGTCAATAAGGCAGAAAAGAGAGTAAGTGATCTAGAAGACAGGATGATAGAAAGGAAAGAAGTTGAGGAAAAGAGAAAAACAACTAATAGCCCATGAAGAGAGGCTTCGAGAAATCAGTGATGCCATGAAATGTACCAATGTCAGAACTATCGTGGTACCTGAGTGTGAACAGAGAGAGAGGGCCAGAAGATATACTTGAGCAAATCATGGCTAACAACTTCCCTAATCTGGGGAAGGAAGCAAGCATTCATGTCCAAGAGGCAGAGAGGACCCTTTCCAAAATCAATAAAAATTGATCAACACTCCAACATATAATAGTGAAGATTGCAAGTTTCAGAGACAAAGAGAAAATCCTGAAAGCAGCTCAAGACAAGAGGCTCCTGACCTACAGAAGGAGGATCATCAGACTAGCATCAGACCTAGCCACAGAAACCTGGCAGGCCAGAAAGGGCTGGCATGATATATTCAGGGTACTGAATGAGAATAAGATGCAGCCAAGAATACTTTATCCAGCAAGGCTGTCATTCAGAATGGATGGAGAGATAAAGAGCTTCCAGGAGAGATGGAAACTGGTCACGAAAGAATATGTGACCACCAAGCCAGCCCTGCAAGAAATGTTAAAGGGGATACTGTAAGCGAGCAGAGAGCCCAAGATTAACATAGACCAGAAAGAAACAGAGACAATCTAAAGAAACATGGACTTTACAGGCAATAAAATGGCACTAATTCATATCTTTCAATAGTTACTCTGAATGTAAATGGGCTAAATGCTCCAATCAAAAGACACAGGATATCAGATTGGCTAAAAAAGCAAGACTCATCCATGTACTGTCTACAAGAAACTGATATTGAACCTAAAGACACCTCTAGACTGAAAGTGAGGGAATGGAGAACAATTTACCATGTTAGTGGACCTCAAAAGAAAGGAGGGGTAGCAATCCTCATATCAGACAAATTAAATTTTAAACCAAAGACTATAGTAAGAGATGAAGAGGAACACTATATCATACTTAAAGGGTCTATAACATAATGAAATTGAAAGAAAGAAAGGAAGAAGAAAGAAAGAAAGAAGAAAGAAAGAAAGAAAGAAAGAAAGAAAGAAAGAAAGAAAGAAAGAAGAAAGAAAAAGAAAAAGAAAGAAAGAAAGAAAGAAAGAAAGAAAGAAAGAAAGAAAGAAAGAAGAAGAAAGAAAGAAAGAAAGGAAGAAAGAAAGAAAGAAATAGCAGTGGGAGTCCATGGGAAGGTTTTTAAATATACTGATTCCTGATCTTCAATTCTAGAGTTTGTGGGTCTGAGGAAGAGTTTGGGGATATACATTAGTTTGGGTGAAATGTATATTATTGATGAAAAAATCCCTACAATATTGATTCATTTCCTGGTTAATCAACTTAGGATATAATTTACATTAAATAAAGTTCAGTGACTTTAAGTTCAGGAAAAAAAAGGGGGGGGCTATCCACCAAGAAGATCTAATAATTGTAAATATTTATGCCCCCAACATGGGAGCAGCCAATTATATAAACCAATTAATAACTAAAGTAAAGAAACACATTGATAATAATACATTAATAGTGGGGGACTTCAACACCCCACTCACAGCAATGGACAGATCATCTAAGCAGACGATCAACAAAGAAACAAGAACTTTGAATGACACGTTGGACCAGATGGACTTTGTAGATATATACAGAACATTCCATCCTAAAACAACAGAATATTCATATTTCTTGCAAGGCTGGTTTAATGATCACAAACTCCTTTAGTTTTTCTCTGTCTGGGAAATTCTTTATCTTGCTTTCTATTCTGAATTATAGCCTTGTTGGATAGAGTATTCTTGGCTGTGGATTTTTCCCATTCAATACTTTGAAAATATCATGCCACTGGTTTCTGGTTCACTAAGCTTCTGTTGAGAACTTTCCAGGTTGCCTTTTGGGTTTTGCCTTGTAAATTAAGGACTTCTTTTGTCATTGCTTTTAAGATTTTTTTTCTTTATCAGTATATTTTGCAAATTTAATTACAATTTGTGTTGGTGTTGACCTGCCTTTGTTGATTTTTTTTTTAATTATTTTCAGTTAGCCAGCATAGAGTACATCATTAGTTTTTGATGTAGTGTTCAACGATTCATTAGTTGCATATAACACCCAGTGCTCATCACAACACAAGTTCACTGTACCTCCTGGATATGGATGTCTGTTTCCCTTCCCATATTAGGGAAGTTTTCACCTATTATTTCCTCGAGTAAATTTTCTGCCCCCTTTTCTCCCTTTTCTTCTTCTGGGACTCCTATAATATGAATCTTATTACCTTTGATGGAGTCACTAAGTTCCCTAAGTCTATTCTTGTGTTCCATAATTTGTCCTTCTCTCTTTTGCTCAGCTTCACTATTTTCCATTATTTTATCTTATATATCACTTATTCATTCCTCTACTTCTTCCATCCTTGTGTTCATTACATCAAATCGTTGTGAATATTGGTTAGTGCATTTTTCATTTCTAACTTAGTGCTTTTAACTCTTTTATATCTTTGGTAGGTGCCTCCCTGAAGTCTTCCATTCTTTTCTCAAGCCCAGTGAGTAACCTTATGATTATTGCTTTAAAGTCTCAATCAGGCATGTTACTTATATCTCTTTCACTCATCTCTGGCCATAACCTTATCTTATTCTTTCATTTGGCATGAATTCCTCCATCCTGGCATTTTATGTGTCTCTGCTTCTTCTGTGTATTAGAAATTTCTGTTATGTTTCCTGCTCCAGAGACTAATGGCTTCATGAAGAAGAGATCATATAGTCTAGGACCTGATGCTTCAGAGGGTGTCTCTTTTATGTCCTGTGTGTGTTCTGCTGTTGTGTTTTGACTGCCCTATCCTTCAGGCCGTCATCTGCAGGGGCTCTCCTTGCCTGCAGTGGGCAGGGTCTGGACCTTTGCCAGAATGTGTTGAGTTTTACCTAGGTGTGCTCTGGTCTGCTTGTTAAATGAGACCTGATACTACTTCCACTAGAACTGAAGCCCTGCAGATATGTCTGGTTGGGAGAAGTGGTGTGAGCAGGGGTTTCAGCTGGTCTTCTGGGGAAGGGGCCTGCCATGCTGGGACTTAGACAAACTTAATGAAGAAGAAGGTCAGTACTACCAGAGTGCAAGGGTGTGGGATTCAGTTTAAGCAGGTAGGTAGCCAGTTTTGTTGCTGTGCTGCTTATTGCAGGTTGCTCTCATCTTATGCTGAGGGGTAGGGGAAGAAAGTGGGGCCAGTCAGTTTCTTTGTCCCTGGAGCAGTGCCTCCATGCTTGCTGCTCCTCTGGGAAGCACTCCAAGAAGAGCAAATAATTTTCCCCTTGGGTGTCCTAGGGATTTTTCAGATGGCTGTTTCCACACTGTCTGCCTCTGGGTTTTTTGCTGGCTTTCACTCAAGGAGCAGGGCAGTGCCCCCAGCTCTACCCCAGCCAAGCCTACCAACTTTTTTTTTTAAAGATTTTTTATTTATTTATCTGAGAGAGAGAATGGGAGACAGAGAGCATGAGAGGGAGAGGGTCAGAGGGAGAAGCAGACTCCCCACTGAGCGGGGAGTCTGATGCGGGACTCGATCCCGGGACTCCAGGATCATGACCTGAGCCGAAGGCAGTTGCTTAACCAACTGAGCCACCCAGGCGCCCCGAAGCCTACCAACTTTTAAAACTCTAGTCTTTAAGCCCTGGTGGTCACAAGTACTCACAAAAATAAGCCCCTCCTGTTTTCCCAGCCAATGGCTTTGGGGAAATGTTCCCCCTGTGTATTCACCTGTGTGCTCCTCTTTCTTGCCTTTCTCTGCAGCAATGGCTCCTTCCCTTCTGCAGCACCCACAACCCATTTCTCTCCCAAACCATGTCTCCCACTTTCTACCTTTTTCAATGTGGCTTCTTCTCTCCCTTTAGTTGTGGAATTTGTTCTGTCAGTCTTAGGTTTATTTCTGGGGGTTTTAGAATGATTTGATGGTTATTTAGTTGTGTTCAAGGGATGAGACAGCCTAGAGTCCTCCTACTACACTACCATCTTAGCTCCCTCCTATCCCATATACTTAAAATTTATATAGTTTATTGTATGTAAATAATACTTTGATTAAAAATTCTTACTTTTATGAAAAAAATTATTTTAAAAATCAAATTCTCTAAAAAGAAATGCAACTTAAAAGGACTCAAGAATCAACACAAACAAATTTCCAAGAAACATGATTTCACATTCAGAAACCTTACTCAGAGACAATGGATAGCAGAATAAGTTCCTCAAAGATTTTTAGGTACTGAAGTAATCAGTAAGTATCAAGGTATAGGAGAATATGTTCACTGTATTTACAGAGTAAAATAAAGTTAGAAAACAGAAACATGTATTAAAAGCCATAGACAAACAGAATTGAAAAGGAACTGGATATCCTAGGAAGGAAAATTATAAATATTGAAATTAAGGAATCAGTCAGCTGTCCTGAGAAAACTTCTAGTTCTAACTAGGATAGGGTAGGTTATATTTTACTAAGCCTGTTTCATATAAATAAATATATGTGTGTGTGTGTGTGTGTGTGTATGGTAAAAAATCTATATAAGACAAAAATTTAAAGGCATTGGAGAGCAAATAATGGGGTCAGGAATTGAGGAACTATGTTCCTTGTGAGGAAAAAAGCATATAACAAAGAATCATATTTATTCTGACCTATTTTCTGAGGGCCTTTTCCAACATGGGGACTACAGTCAAAGTATAAAGCACAGACATTTTATTTTTTAAAAAATTTTTTATTTAAGACAGAATAAGTGGGGAGAGGGGCAGAGGGAGAGACTCTTCGAATAGACTCTTTGCTGAGCACAGAGCCCAACACAGGGCTTGATAGAATGACCCATGAGATCATGACCTGAGCTTACACCAAGAGTCAGATGCTTAACTGACTGAGCCATCCAGGTGCCCCAAAGAGCAGTCATTTTAGAATAAATTGGCAGATATCAAAGTGCAGAGATGCTATGTGGCTGGGATTTAAGAAAATTTCAATAAGGGAAGAAACCATAGTGAAAAAGCCCAGCTACAAATACACCTAAAATCATTGGCCAAATCCCTAACTGCACATACAAAGGCAGAAATACAATAAATTCATCAAAGAACAGCAGTTGGGAGGTTAACAAACTGAGCACAAGTTTCAGGATCCATGTTTTACTGATTAAAGAAAGATTGGAGTTCAAAGCTTGCTACGTGAAAGGGTTTTGATAAACATTCAGGGTTTCAGTTGAGAATCCACAATGGCCACACTCTAGAAATATGGACCATGCCATAGAAGTAATAATAAAACTGAAATAGATTAGTCCTAACATAGTCTCAGACCAACCCTTTAATATGGTCCCTTGGTACTCTACCTGCTTGCCAGAAAATAGGTTAATCCTTAAACATTTTAAACATACAATGCCCAGCATTAAACAAAAAATTATAAGACATCTTATAAAACAGGAGCAAATGACAAAAACAAAGAATAAAATAGACAATAAAACAGACCCTGAAATGAGTTAGACTGGGAGCTAACAAACAGTATTTTAAAGTATAATTAACAGACACATGAACATAAATTTTAAAATGGAAAACTTTATTAGACACAAAATATAAAAAAACAATTAAAATGAAAGTTCTACAACTGAAATTACTAAATTAAAAGTAAGAGTTTCATAGATTGGTAAAATAGTTTGTTAGACTTTTTTTTTTTTTAGTTGGTAGAGATTTTATTTATTTGCTTATTTTTATTTTTAAAGAGAGATTATCTGTGTACCTCAAAATCATTTTTCCCCTAACATGTTTACCCATGTTACAATCTCATGTTTGTGCTTTCACATGAATATCTTAAAAACAAAACAAAAGAAAACAAAAAGGAAACAAAAGTAAATACATTTAGCCTTTTAACAAAAATATGTCATAGCATCTGTTTATAGAAATAGGATATTCATGGGCACCTGGGTGGCTCAGTCTGTCAAGCATCTGCCTTCGGCTCAGGTATTAGACATTATTGCACAGAGATTTGGTAAACTGGAAAATAGGAGAAAAGAAAATATTCAGATCAGATAATAAAAATAATAAATATTGAATAGATCATAGGAGATATATGGGACATTGGTCAAAGGTCTAACACAAGTGTAATTGAAGTATAGAAAGGTGTGTGGGGGGGAGTGAGGGAAAGAGAGGGAAGGGAAGATAAAGAAGGAAAAGAGAAGGAGAGAGGAGGAAAGAGAGACTGAGAATCAATATTTGAAAAAGTATTGGTAGGGAATTTTCCAGAATCAATTAAAGTCATCAAAACACAGATTCAATAATCTGTGTATTTCCTAAACAAGATAAATCAAAGAGAACCATACCTAGGGTCTAAGCTTTAAAGTTCACTTTCATTTTTTCTGAAACATCCAGTCCTCCATTAATCCAATCCAGTGCATTTTTCTATTTCAGCATTGTAACTTTCTTCTCTGGGAAATTTTATTTGGATTTTCTCTATATCTTCCATGTCTCTGCTTAAATTTCTGAACATATGATATACAGTTATAATATTTGTAGTAATATCCTTCTTTCTAGTTGTAACATCTGGTTCAGTTTTGCCCGAATGATCATTCTCATTATGGATCATATCGTATTGCCTCTTTGTATGCCCAGTAATTTTGGATTGGATTCTAACATTGTGGCTATTTCCTTGTGGAGTGCTGGATATTTTTGTATTGCTACATATTTTCTTGAATTTTGCTTTGGGATACAGTCATTTTACTTGGAAACAGTTTGATACTTGAGGTCTTGTTTTTATAATTAATTAGGTGGATCTGGAGTGTAGAAGTACCCTATACAATACCCATGAAATATGAGTTTTCCAGTCCAGATGTTCAAACAGGCACTATTTCCAGCCTTGTGTGAGTGCAGGTACTTTCCCTATTCCTTTTGGATGGTTCTTTATCCAGCTCTGGATTGTTTCCTTTCAGGTATGTGCTTATCAGTACTCTGCTGAATACTCAAGAGAGACTGCCAGCAGATCTCCGGTATTCTCCTGTATAATTATTTCCCCTCTCTGATAGTCTATCCTATCAACTCTAGTTGCCTTTTTCCCTGAGTCTCAGCTCCATTTTCTTAGCTTAGCTAGTTTTCCTTATTCTGCCTTAGTTTCAGTTTCCTGAGCTGTGGTCTGAAAAATCTCAAAACAGTAACCTGAGGCTTACTCATTTGTTTTTTGTCTTTTAGGAATCAGTCTGTTGTGGACTGAATGTTTGTGTCCCCCAAAAATCATCTGTTGAAACCCTAACAACACCCCTCCCCAATGTGATGGTATTAGGAGGTGGGGCCTTTGGGAGATAATCAGGATTAGAAGGCATGTAGGTGAGTCTCATGAATGAGATTAGTGCCCTTATAAGAGTCAAGAGAGAGCTTGCTTCTTCTCTCTGTTCTCTGCCATGTAAGGATACAATGAGAAGTCAGTAGTCTGTAACTCAGAAGATGGCACTCACTAGAATCTGACCATGCTGGCACCCTGATCTTGGACTTTCAGCCTCCAGAACTATGAGTAATGGGTTTTTGTTGTTTATATGCCACCCATTTTATGGTATTTTGTTATGAACAGCCTGAGCTGACTAAGATATTGTTCTTCATTGTCTGAGTCCAGTGTCTTGAAAAGTGTTGTTTCATGGATTCTTGTCTGGTTGTTGTTATTGTTGCTTGAAGTAGGAGGACAAATCCAGTCCCTGTTACCCTGTCTTGTCCAGAAGTGGCTTTACAAAGGTTTTTTATTATCTTTGCAGTTTTGATATAACATGACATATACATTCCTAAAATCACCACACTATGCAAAATTATGCAGTAAAAACCCATTATGCTCATGGGAAAATGAGGTTAGGACCACAACACCAAAAAATTCTGAGACATTAAACAAAGAGATAGGGACCAAATAAAAATGGAAATACAGTTTTTAACATGTTAAATGGTTAATAAATATATAAATAGTGTAATAAACATGGTACTTTATCTTGTAAAAGGACTGAGATTTATTGTGGAAGTAAGTGCATGCTTGTTCTCCTGCCAGCCTGTCCATCTCCTGCCCTCACCATGCTTTATGGGTGAGGAAGAGAACAAAAGAGAGATATTTTTTAAAAGGAAAGAAATTGTATATATACAATGGAATATTACTCAGCCATAAAATAGAATGAAATCTTGCCATTTGCAATGATGTGGATGGAACTAAAGGGTATTATGCAAAACGAAATAAGTCAGAGAAAGGCAAATACCATATGATTTCATTCATATGTGGAATATAAGAAACAAAACAGATGAACATAGGGGAAGGGAAGAAAAACAAAATAAGAAAAAAAACAGAGAGGGAGGCAAACCATAAGAGACTCTTAATTGTAGGGAATATATTGACAGTTGCTGGAGGGGAGGTAGGTGGGGGGATGGGGTAACTGGGTGATAAGCATTAAGGAGGGCACTTGATTAATGAGCACTGGGTTTTATATGCAACTGATGAATCACTGAACTCTACATCTAAAACTAATAATACACTATATGTCAACTAAATTGAATTTAAATAAAATTAAGAAAAAAACCCAGCATGCCCTTCCACAACATGATAAAGGACGTTTATGAAAAACCCACAGTGAATATCATCCTCAATGATGAAAGACTGAAAAAGCTTTCTCCCTAAGGTCAAGGATGCCTTTCTCACCACTAATGGTATTCAACATTGTACTGAATATTCTAGTCAGAGAAATTAGACAAGAAAAATCAATCTAAGGCATCCAAACTGGAAAGGTAAAAATAATACTATCTCTATTCACAGATGACATGATCCCAAAGAATCTACAGTAGCTAACAAATGAACTCAGCAAAGTTGCAGAGTACAAGATGATCACACAAAACTCAATTCTCTTTCTATTTACCAGCAATGAACAGCAATCCATAAAGAAAATTAAGAAAGCAATCGCATTTATGATATCATTTAAAGAATAAAATACCTGGGAATGAATTCAACCAAGGAGGTGAAAGACTTGTACACTGAAATCTATAAAACATTCCTTAAAGAAATTAAAGAGGACCCAAAGAGGACATCCTGTGTTCCTAAATAGGAAGACAAATATTGTCAAGGTGTTAATACTACCCAAAGTGGTCTACATATCAATATGATCTCTATCAAAATTCCAACAAACTTTTTGAAGAAAAGAAAAAGCCATTCCTCAAATTCATATTAAATTTCAATATGAATTGCTAAAGCAATCTTGAAAAAGAAGAACAAAGGTGGAGGACTCCCACTTCTGGATTTCAAAACTTAGTAAAAGCTAAGGTAACCAAAGCTGTGTGGTTCTGACATAAGGACAAACATAGAGACCAATGGAATAGAATTGAGAGTCCAGACCAAAAACCAAATAATCCAATTAAAAAATGATGGGCATGAAGGAGGGCACGTGCTGTGATGAGCCCTAGGTGTTATACGCAACTAATGAATCATAGAACACCACACCAAAAACTAATGATGTACTATATGTTGGCTATTGAATTTAAATTCATAAAATAAAATAAAATAAAAATGAGCAGAGGACATGAACAGACATTCTCAAAAGAAGACAGACAGATGGCTAACAGACACATGAAAAGATGCTCAACATCATTGATCATCAGGGAAATGCAAATCAAAACCACAATGAGATATTACCTCACACCTCTCAGAATAACTAAAATCAAAAACACAGAAACATATTATGAGTAACTATATGCCAACAAATTAGGCAATCTGGAAGAAATGGATGCATTCCTGGAAACTTATAAACTATCAAGACTGAAACAGGAAGAGATAGAAAGTCTGAACAGACCAATAACCAGTAAGGAAATTGAAGCAGTAATCAAAAAGCTCCCAAAAAACAAGAGTCCAGGGCCAGATGACTGCCCAGAGGAATTCTACCAAACATTTAAAGAAGAAATCATACCTATTCTACTGAAGCTGGTTCAAAAAATAGAAATGGAAGGAAAACTTCCAAACTGGCTTTATGAGGTCAGCATTACCTTGATCCCCAAACCAGACAACGACCCCATCAAAAAGGAGAATTACAGACCAATATCCCTGATGAACATGGATGCGAAAATTCTCGCCAAGATCCTAGCCAATAAGATCCAACAGTACATTAAAAGGATTATTCACCACGATGAGGTGGGATTTATTCCTGGGATGCAAAGGTGGTTCCACATTCGCAAATCAATCAACGTGATAGATCACATTAATCAAAGAAGAGACAAGGATCATATGATCCTAATTGATGCAGAAAAAGCATTTGACAAAATACAGCATCGTTTCTTGATTAAAAGCCTTCAGAATATAGGGATAGAGGGAACATACCTCCATATCATAAAAGCCATCTATGAATAGCCCACAGCAAATATCATTCTCAATGGGGAAAAACTGAGAGCTTTTCCCTTCAGGTTAGGAACATGACAGGAATGCACACTCTCACCACTATTGTTCAACACGGTACTAGAAGTCCCAGCCTCAGCAATCAGACAACAAAAAGAAATAAAAGGCATTCAAATTGACAAAGGAGACATCAAATTGTCTCTTCACAGATGACATGATACTTTATGTGGAAAACCCAAAAGACTCCACCCCAAAATTGCTAGAACTCATACAGCATTTCAGCAATGTGGCAGGATACAAAATCAATGCACAGAAATCAGTTGCATTTCTATACACTGACAATGTGACTGAAGAAAGAGAAATCAAGGAATCAATCCCATTTATAATTGCACCAAAAAACATAAGGTAACTAGGAATAAACCTACCAAAGAGGTAAAGGATCTATACTCTAGAAACTACAGAACACTTATGGAAGAAATTGAGGAAGACACAAAGAGATAGAAAAACATTCCATGCTCATGGATTGGAAGAATAAACATTGTGAAAATGTCTATGCTGCCCAGAGCAATTTACACTTTCAATGCAATCCCTATCAACGTACCATTGACATCTTTCACAGAGCTGGAACAAACAATCGTAAAATTTGTATGGAACCAGAAAAGACCCCAAATCACCAGAGGTTTGAAAAGAAAACCAAAGCTGGGGGCATCACAATGTCTGACTTCAAGCTATTTGACAAAGCTGTGATCATCAAAACAGCATGGTACTGGCACAAAAACAGACATACAGACCAATGGAACAGAATAGAGAACCCAGAAATGGACCCTCAACTCTCTGGTCAACTAATCTTTGACAAATTAGGGAAGAATATCCAATGGAAAAAAGTCTCTTCAATAACTGATGCTGGGAAAATTGGATAGCCACATGCAGAAGAATGAAACTGGACCATTCTCTTACACCATACACAAAGATAAACTCAAAATGGATGAAAGATCTCAATGTGAGAAAGGAATCCATCGAAATCCTAGAGGAGAACACAGGCAGCAACCCCTTTGACCTCAGCTGTAAAAACTTCTTGTTAGACACGTCTCCAAAGGCAAGGGAAACAAAAGCAAAAATGAACTTTTGGGACTTCATCAAGATAAAAAGCTTCTGCACGGCAAAGGATACAATCAATAAAACTAAGAGGCAACCCACGGAATGGGAGAAGAGATTTGCAAATGACGTATCAGAGGAAGGGCTAAAATCCAAGATCTATAAAGAACTTGTCAAACTCAACACCTAAAAATCAAATAATCCAGCCAAGAAATGGGCAGACGACATGAACAGACACTTCTCCAAAGAAGACATACAAATGGCTAACAGACACATGAAAAAATGCTCCACATCACTTGCCATCAGGGAAATACAAATCAAAACCACAATGAGATACCACCTTACACCAGTTAGAATGGCTAAAATTAACAAGACAGGGAACAACAAATGTTGGCAAGGATGTGGAGAAAGGGGAACCCTCTTACACTGTTGGTGGGAATGCAAGCTGGTGCAGCCACTCTGGAAAACAGTATGGAGGTTCCTCAAGAAGTTAAAAATAGAGCTACCCTACAACCCAGCAATTTCACTACTAGGTATTTACCCCAAAGATACAGATATAGTGAAAAGAAGGGATACATGCACCTCAATGTTCATAGCAGCAATGTCCACTATAGACAAACCATGGAAGGAGCCAAGATGTCCTTCAACAGATGAGTGGATAAAGAAGATGTGGTTCTTACAACTAATGGAATATTACTCAACCATCAGAAAGAAGAATACCTACTATTTACACTGACATGGATGGAACTGGAGGGTATTATGTGAAATAAATCAATCAGAGAAAGACAGTTATTATATGGTTTCACTCATATGTGGAATATAAGAAATAGTGCAGATGATTATAGGGGAAGGGAGGGAAAACTGAATGGGAAGGAATCAGAGAGGGAGAAAAACCGTGAGAGACTCTTCACTCCAGGAAACAAACTGAGGGTTGTGGAAAGGGAGGGGGGTGGGGGGATGGGGTAACTGGGTGATGGGCATTAAGGAGGGCATGTGATGTGATGAGCACTGAGTGTTATACAACTAATGAATCATTGAACATTACATCAAAAACTAATGATGTATCATATGTTCACTAATTTAATTCAAATTTAAAAAAAAGAAAATTATGAAGTAAACCAAAAAAATGCCGGAACAACAATGTTGGTGAGGATTTGTAGAAAAAGGAACCCTTGTGCATTGCTGCCAGGAATGCAAATTGGTGCAACCACTGTGGAAAACACTATGGAGGTTTCTCAAAAAGTTAAAAATAGAACTACCTTATAATCCAGGAATCACACTACTGGGTATTTACACCCAAAATGCAAAAACACTAATTCAAAGGGATACATGCACCCCTATGTTTATTGCAGCATTATATACAATGATCAAATTATGGAAGCAGTCCAAGTATGCTTGATGTATGGATAAAGAAGTGATATATGTATATATAATGGAATATTATTCAGCCATAGAAAAGAATGGAATCTTGTCATTTGCAACAACATGGCTGGCACCAGAGAGTATAATGTTAAGTGAAATATCTCAGAGAAAGACAAATACCATGTGATTTCACTCATATGTGGAATTTAAGAAACAAAACAAATGAACAAAGGGGAAAGAGGAAGAGAGAGAGAGAAACCAAGAAACAGACTCTTAACTATAGAGAACAAACTAATGGTTACCAGAGGGTAGGGAGCAGGAGGAGGGGGGAATTCAGTGATGGGGATTAAGCATACATTTATCATGGTGAGCACTGAGTAATGTATGGAATTGTTGAAATCACTATATTGTACACCTGAAACTAATATAACACTGTATGCTAACTATACTGGAATTACAATAAAAACTTAATTTTAAAAAAAGGAATTGAGAATCCAGAAAAAAAAAGAAATTGGAGATAGAAATAATGGAGAACATAGAGAAAAAAGTAAAAATAGGCTGACAGGAAAAGAGGAGAAAACTGAAAAGAGAATGTGCAGCGCTGAGCAGCCAAGATGGCCATCTGAAAGACTGCAACTTGTGAACCATTGTGAAGTCTGGAAGGAAGGTTATCTGATGTAAGATGGAAAGTTGTAATACCAGATGTGGACGTGTATGACTCATTGCCCTTGAGGTATGTGGGAGCATGTTTTATGTCTTACACTTCTCAGTTCAGCTGGGTACAATCTTATGCACTCACCTAGTGTTTCTTAGGTATGAAACTGTGCCTAAGGAATTACAAAATTTATGTCATGTTCAAATTCTTCCATAATGTATCAGTTGAATAGGAACAAATCATGTGTCCAGAATAAGCATTATAGAAGAACTAACTGTACTTCCCTTATTTTCTCAAGGTTTTCTGGAATCATTTTTCTTCTTATTTTAGTATTTAATCAAAGATATTTTAAATTTAAGGAGAACCGTGATGTGACGAGCACTGGATGTTATATGCAACTGATAAATTATTGAACACTACATCTGAAACTAATGATGTGCTCTAAGTTGGCTAATTGAATTTAAATTAAAAAATTAAGAGTAAAATAAGACTAAAAAATCTTAAATTTATGTCTTAGAGTAAAAAAAAATTTATGTTTCAAGTCTTTTATTTAATTTTTAATTAACATATACTGTAATATTAGTTTCGGAAGTAGAATTTAGTGACTTATAACTTACATATAACACCCAATGCTCATCACAACAAGTGCCCTCCTTAATACCCATCACCCATTTAACCCATCTCCCTACCCAACTCCACTCAGCAACTCTCAGTTTGTTCTCTATAGCTGAGTCTCTTACGGCATGCCTCCCTCTCTCTTTTTTTTTCCTTTCCCCTATGTTCGTCTGTTTTGTTTCTTAAATTCCACATATGAGTGAAATCATATGGTATTTGTCTTTCTCTGACTGACTTATTCCCCTTAGCGTAATATACTCTAGCTCCATCCACATTATTTAATGACAAGATTTCATTCTTTTTGATGGCTGAGTAATATTCCATTGTAGATATATATACACCACGTTTTCTTTATCCATTCACCTGTTGATGGACATTTAGGCTCTTTCCATATTTTGGCTATTGTTGATAATGCTGCTATAAACATTGGGGTGCATGTGCCCCTTCTAATCAGAATTTTTGTATCACTTGGATAAATACCTAGTAGTGCAAAAATTCTTATGAAGCTTTGAATGTCATATTAAATGACATTTTTGCTACAAACAAATTTCTTGGTTATTTCAGAAAATTTTGCAAAGACTTTAAAACGCAAAAAAAAAAAAAAAAAAGATGGCTGGTGTTCTTTCGGTGGAATGCTGGATATTATCTAGAAGATGTTTTGGGATTATCAGATTCTATAAGGTTTGCACTTTCCATTATCTTTGGTCAAATTTTCAACTCTTTAGTGATATAAGTTAACTTGTGGAGGACTAGTAGTAATGATCCAAATCATTCCTGTTCACAAGGATGCAAACGAATGGTGGAGATGCATTGATTCCATGCTCCTTCCCAAGTCTCTGTGGAAGAGATGATCTCAAATATTGCATTTAATTTTATTGCCCTGTGGATATTGACCAGTTTTACATCTGTTATTAAATTATATCTATTAGCATTTAAACATTATCCATTGCCTAAATAGTTGTCTGTTCTTGGGATTCTGTTTTGGATCTATTTTAACATCTTAATGGTTCCCTTATTAATTAATAAGTTAAATGAGATCATGAATACATGTTCATTTAATTTTTCATAAAAGCCATAGTTTCTTTTCTTTTTTTAATTTATTTAAATTCAATTAGCCAAGGTATAGTACATCATTGGTTTTTGATATAATGTTCAATGATTCATCAGTTCAGTATAACACTTACTGCTCATCACATCACATGCCCTCCTTATGCCTGCCCATCACCCAGTTACTCCATCCCCCCACCCACTTCCCTTTCCACAACCCTCAGTTTGTTTCCCAGAGTCAAGAATCTCATATGGTTTGTCTCTCTCTCTGATTTCTTCCCATTCAGTTTCCTCCCCTACCCCTATTGTCCTCTGCACCATTCCTCACCTTTTCAATTGTCCTTTAGCATTTCAAAATTCCATTGTATTTTTGTATCAAATGTTCTACTGGGATATCCAATGCCAATATAATTTTTTTTAATGCTTGCTCATGTGGCAGGCAGACTCCATGATGGCCTCCAATGATCCCTCCCTCCTAGTATTCACACTCGTGTAATCATCTCCCTTTGAGTATAGGCTGGCCTAGTGACTTTCTTCTAACCAATAGAATTCAACAAATGTGATGGGATATCACTTCTCTGTTTAGGCTAAGTAAGATTATGATCTTCGTCTTGCTACTAGACTCTTCCTTATTGACTTTGATAAAGCAAGCTGCCAATTTGGGAGGTCCTGGGTGCTGATGAGCTTTCAGCACATAAAGACTGCATCAAAATCTCTGCACCAGGAGACAACCAAACTCTAGTATGACTTTAGCAACATAAAGCTGTGCCCCTAGGATGACCCTAGCTGCCCCTCAAAATGCCTGCCTGAGAAAGCTCAGTACTGTCAGGAGAATTTACTGTCTGTTCTAATCAACACCTACTGAAGGTTCCTGACCTCCCTCTTACAGAATTTCCTAAAAAGGGCTTACAATTTTGAATACTTCCTCTGTCTCTTTGAGATGTATATGTATATCCTACAACTCAGATGTGTCTTTTTCAAGGACCTGAAAGTCACTGCTTTGAAATATAATCATCAGGAAGCATAGGGCCCCTGTCTCCCAGTCTCTGTGGGAGCATAGAATTTGATCTTTGATCATTGCCAGCTAGCAGATACAGCTGGCCTAATTGCATTTACTCTGACCAAACTTTTGTAATTTTTCACTTCATTGACTCTATTTGAGTGCTCAGTCACCCTTCCCCCACTCTCTCTTAAAACAACCAATTACTTCTGCACAAATTGGAATGGGTTTCAGATCTTTCTCCTACTGTTAGTAGTTACTGAATAAAATCTGTTTTGACAGCCCACATAGCAAGGAACTGAGAACAACCTCTGGCAAAACAACCAGCAAGAAAGTGAGGCCCTTAGTCCAACAGCACAAAGAACTGAATTCTGCCAACAACAAGAGCTTGAATTTGGATTTTTGACTAGTTGAGCTTTCACACGAGACCCCAGCCCTGGCCAACACCTTGATTGCAGATCTGTGAGAGACCTAAAGGCAAGTAACTCAGCTAAGCTGTGCCTGGACTTCTGATCCACAAAAATTGTGAGATAATAAATGTGTGGGAGTTTTTTAGCTGCTTAATTTGTAGTAATTTTCTATGCAGCATTATATAACTAACATATTCTTCCTCTGGAAACTTAAAAAAATTTCTCTTTCTTTTTGATATTCTTAATTGTTCTTAATATTCACTATTTTTAGGGGCACCTGGGTGGCTCAGTTGGTTAAGCGTCCAGCTCTGTTTCAGCTCAGGTCATAATCTCATGGGTAGCAGGATCGGGCCTGTCTCAGGCTTGTGCTCAGCTCAGTGTCTGCTTGAAGATTCTCTCCCTCTGCCCCTCGCCACTCTCTCTCTCTCTCAAATAAATAAATAAATCTTTAAAAAATATTCATTATTTTTATGCAATTTTTTTTATCTCCCTTACTCATTTTTTTTATTTTTAAAGATTTTATTTATTTATTTGTCAGAGAGAGAGAGCACAAGCAGGGGGAGTGGCAGGCAGAGGGAGAAGCAGGTTCCCCGCTGAGCAAGGAGCCTGATGTGGGACCCTGGGATCATGACCTAAGTCGAGGGCAGATGCTTAGCCGACTGAGCCACCCAGGCATCCTTCCTGTACTCGTTTCTTCATAGCTCTTTTCATCTGCATCTTTCTACTTTCTTTAATCCTGGAAAAATAGTTTTTAGAGTTTAAAAAATTGTTTTTTCTCCTTTTGCAACTCCTATTATCTAGATATTGGCACTTCTACCTTAATCTTTTTTTTAAAAAAGATTTTATTTTTTTAAGTAATCTCTACACCCAACATGGGGCTCGAACCTATAACCCTGAGATCAAGAGTCACATGCTCTACCAACTGAGCCAGCCAGGCACCCTGCTTCTACTTTTATCTTACACAGATGATAACTTTTCTTTTTATATTTGCTTTCTTTTTATCCTTTCCTACTGCCTTTCAACTTTTTCATTAATCTGTTTCCTACATTTTCCTTTAGCTGTATGCAATCTACTATACATCTCATGTAGTTTACTTTTTATTTTAACTTATATATCTTACACCTCATATGTTCATTTTATTCTTTTTTGTGATTTTGCCTGATGCAGTTTCCTATTATTTTAATTTACCTTATAATCTTAACTTGATTGATAATGCATATTTAAAATTTTGGTGTGTTTTGTAGCTCTTCTTCAGATTATATTATGTTTCAATCATTCCATCCATTTTCTTCTAAGGGAGTTGTACAGTTGTACAGTTTTTAGTTACTTTGGTTTGTGATGTCCTATTCTCCTGTTGTTTTTGTCTGCTTTACCTGGTAATGTGTTTTGGGTAAGGGCCAAAGGCCTGACCCTTATCTATGTCATTTTCTAGTAAAATGGAGGGGGTGGGTTTGATCTCTAGGACACAGAACTCCAGGGATCCCCAAATCAGTTAATTATTTCCACTTGCTGCCCCCCCCAAACCAACTCCTCCAGGCAAGGTCTTACTGGCCTTAAAGAAGGTGTAATTTTGGAAGAGGCTGTGTCCCTAGACTGATTCCTTAGGATTTTGAGGGAGAGAGATATAGAGAAATGAATGCCTGAGTCTCAGTAAAATTAATTTATTTTATTAATGCTTCACCTCAGCAGTGTTCTTTTGCTGATTTACCCAGAGATCTGGATTATTTCCTTAAATTTCTTCTGAAAGTAGACAGGCATTGATTGCCCCAAGGCAATGTGGGAGACAACAGAATAATTTGAAACTTCCTTTTTCTAACCTGTTCTTTCACTGTGTCTGCTAACTGTTCTCCACCCCAGACTGGAGCTACCTTCTTCCCTTGCAACATACATTCGTCGCTTTAAAACAGCCTTCAGGAGGACAGGTACTGCATGGAGCACTGGGTGTTATATAAACAATGAATCATGGAACACTACATCAAAAATAATGAGGTACTGTATGGTGACTAATATAAAAATTAAAAAATTAAATACATACATACATATATACATACATACATAAAATAAAACAGCATTCAGCTCCCTCAGTTTTCAAAAATTCTCTTAGTTCTTAAAATGTTTCCTTTTATAATTTAGATAAAGGAACCAGCAGCTAATGGTAGTTCGTCATTGTAGCAGGATTCAGCAAGTGTTGTATTTTAACTGCTGTTCATAATACAAAGACAAATCTCTATTGTATTTATAGTTTTCCCTTTTTATTCTGTATTTTGCCTACTTGTATCTTCTTTTTGGCTTGATCAATCTTGCTAACAGTGTATCCCTTGTTTTTACAGATT
Source organism: Phoca vitulina (assembly GCF_004348235.1). Lineage (NCBI taxonomy): Eukaryota > Metazoa > Chordata > Mammalia > Carnivora > Phocidae > Phoca > Phoca vitulina. The sequence continues at coordinate 9,522,037 of NW_022589705.1, forward strand.
TTGTTTGTTTGTTTGTTTATTTTCGGGGGTAGGGACAGAGGGAAAGGGAGAGAATCTCAAGCAGACTCTGCACTGAGCAGAGCCTGATGTGGGACTCGATCTCATGACCCTGAGGTTATGACCTGAGCTGAAACCAAGTCAGATTCTCAACCGACTGAGCCACCCACATGCCCCATAACAGTTTATCTCTATCATTGGTCTTATCAAAGAACAAGCTCTGGTCTTGTTAATTTAATGAAATTTTTTTGTTGTTATATACTTCACTTATTCTTGTTTCTTTTGGTTTTGTTTTTTCTAATACTTCTTAAATTGAATGCTTAACTCATTTAATATTCTTATGACTAATGTATTTAAGTCACTTAATTTCCATTATTTCATCTTTAATTCAAGGGTAATTTAGCAATAGCTTATTTAGTTTCTAAATGTCTCAAAGCTATTCTTTATTATCTGAACTGCTAATTTAATCAATTTGCAGTTGGAAAACATAGTCTGTATAGTATTGATTCTTTGGAACTATTAGGGCTTCATTACCTAATACATGGCTTATTTTTATACATATTCTACATATGCTTAAAAATAATGGTGAACTAGGGTGTCTTACTGGCTCAATCAGAAGAGTATGTGACTCTTGATCTCAGGGTTATGGGTTTGAGCCCCATGTTTGGTGTAGAGATTACTTAAGTAATTAATTAATTAAAAAAAATAATGGTGAACTATCCAATGAATGGAGTTATTTACATATCTACTGGCTTGATCTGATTTATTGTTTAGAAATTTGATATCTATGCCAATTTTTTGCCTGCTTCAACTATTAATTTCTCAGAGATGTGTTTGTAAAGTCATCCTCTACATGTATTGACTTACGAATCTACTCATTTTTGTCAGTTGTTCCTTAAATTTGTCACTATCTTTTGCTATTGAGATACATATTTTAATATGCTCTAATTTCTTTTTGGTCTTACTCTCAGCCCTTTATCTATTCTTGGCTATGTTATTCTCTGTGCATCAGTTTCTTTATCTGTAGTAATTTTTACTAGTTGTTAAGAGTAAATGAGTTAATATTTGTAAAATATTTGAATAGTGCTTGGCACATAGTATTATATGAGCGTTTAGTTAGTATTTCAATGAGCAGAAGTGGTAATTAAAGCTATGGGCATGCCATAAATCATTTGAGGAGACATGACAGTTTGAGAAAATAAGAGGATCAATGATGAAGATTTAAGAAACTCTTTTATTTAATGGCTGAGAAGGGAGGGATACACCTCCAAAAAAGACAGGAGTAGACTAAAAAATAGGAGGAAAACCAAGAAAGCATATTCCCAAATGCATCAAGAGTGAAGGAATAATTAATAGTGCTGAATACAGATCTGAATGAATGTGAGATAAACAGCATTAATTTCAACAGTTGAATGAGGGATTTAATGAGTACTGTGGATGCTGTGACGTATCTCCGGGACCTCCCTTGAGGAATAAAGGTCTTACTCCACGAGTTGCTGGGAGTGCTGCCAGCAGACATGTCTCAGCTATTAACCTCCTTGAGTAATTGCCTTGGCTAAAGAGATCCTCCTTGCCTAGGGTCATACACCTTTCCTTGGCAAAGCCTGCATTCCTACTGGGGAAAACTTTGAAAGTACATCGCATCTTAGAGGTCTATGTGGAATTGGCTAAGGCCTTTGTTGAGACTGGGCATCACAACTTAACTTCTCCCTCTTCCCAATTTTACTTCCTTTCCCTCCATTCCCCAAATACTGATCCCTAATAAACTTCCTTCACACCAAAATACATTGAAAAAGTCTGCTTCACAGGGAAATCAATCTGTGACAATGAGTTTCATTTATAGGAAGAGGTGATGGACATGAGAACTGAGAATGCGAAAGGTAAGAAATAAATGATAAAAACATGGAAGAAGCCAAGAAAGGTCAAATTATTCAAGTAATTTGCTTTCACAGATCAGAGGATGACCAAAACCAAGACAGTATAAAAGGCTCACCACCCTGCCCCTTCTTTAGTATGGGAGATATCTGACTGAAAGATAAATGCCAGTTACACATACAGAATTCTGTATCGCTGAAACTAACCTTTCTGTTAATGTATCAGGACATTAAGCTCTTTAATCAGGTACTGGCTCATTAAAGAGTTAGAGGAATAAGTAACCAGCATTTTAAAAAGACGAACATAAACTTATGAATTGGCCACCTTATGCCAGCCCTCTAAATTTGAAGTCAGTATGAGCCAGCTTACATTTTTATTGCCTATACCTGATAAAACGATCTTCTAAACCACTCCCACAACTTCCTTCTAGCTCCAGCTGAACTAAAATGTCTACTCTTTAAGCCAGAGACTTAACCCGTTTCTCAAATAAGAAATTCAACAACAGGAAATTAAGACTTCTGAAAAGAATTTCTCTGGAGATCCAAATGAAGATAAAAAAAAAATATCTATATGGAGAATGAAACTTTTGGAGAATTAACGAATTAACCATATGACCATAAATAATAATTTTGACCGAGGAATGAGATAAGCCTGGGGTGGAGGAAAGGTTAAGACTATAAGCAAAGCTTCAAGAAAGAGGAAAAAAACGAGAAACCCCAGAAAGCAGCAAGAAATACAGCGCTGGCTACACGCAGGCGTTTTAAAGGTTCACACACCACCAGTGCACAACGAGTCCAAAAGAGCCCTCCGACATCTTTTAAAGCACTGGCGGGAAAGAAAAACTTACACTAGCGGCGAACACAGAAACAGAAAATTTACGAATGACCCCGGAAACATTTTATTTTGCGTAGGTATCTTGAGAATATTCTTTTGTGATTCGTTACTTGATCCGGAAGAAGAGATAGCAAACCTCACTTGCGATTGGATCCTATCATAAGGGCGGTGCTTCAGCGAGCCAGTCACCTTGGCAACCGGACGTGACGATCCCGGAAGCGGCTGACTGAGCTTTGCCCGGCTGGCGGCTTCGGTGGGCGGGGTCGGCCGAGCCCTTCTGGCACCGTCTTCTCCACGGACCCGGCACTGCTAGGGGCGGTGCCAGTAAGGCCACGCCTTCCGTGTTGACTCCGGATGGCTCTGGAGCGATGTCGTAGCCCGCGGGGGCGGAGACTCGGGCCGCTCCTCTCTGAGGCTAGGGCCGGATTGGCGTCGTCAGGCGCTTTGATTCTTCCGGTTTCTGGTGGCTGCGTCGCCTCTTTCCAAAGGCTGGGGATACGCCCTCTCTAGACCCTGCTGTCGCCCTCCTTTCAGCATCGAACCTGAGTTGCTCCGGGACACCTCCAGCCCAACATTCTCTCGCTCAGGTTCTCGCCCTTTGGAGGACCTCGGCCCCCCATTGCCCACTTTCCTGGATGTGCTGGCCCCTCCCACCCCTCTAAAATGTCCAATAATCTACAGAGGGTCTTCCTGAAACCCGCAGAGGAAAAGTCAGGCAACGCCTCGCAGTGGTAAGTACCGGTTTCGAATCTCCCTCGACACACCTGCCCCTCGCCCGCCTCTTAGCAGGGTGCCGAGTCGGCCGTCGTTTCCGGACGCTCCCCCGCAGTGGGAGCGACTGCAGGGCTCGTCACTTGGGCCACTCAGAGCCCTCAGAGCGCGCCTCTCTTGGAAACGTAAACCCTCTTCAGAGCCTGACGCAGGCAGCCTCGGCCCTGGCTCCGCAGGACTCCAGCGTCTCAAGTTTCGTAGGCGACAGAGTAGATCTCCACGGGAGAGGAAAATCAACATGGCCGACGCTCCTGTGTGACTAAAACCTTCTGGAAGATTCTCGCGCACTCGCAGAAAAACACGCAGAGCCCAGCACGGAATAGCAAGTGCAGCCCAGGTGGCGCTGGACCTTCAGTGAAAAAAGCTATCATTTAAGAGAGTTAGTGGAAAGGAAAAGAAAAATTTGTGTAGTTGATGAGTATATGAATTTAGAAACTGAAAATTTGATAGAGTGAGGGAATGGATTTTTTAAAATTTCAAATAATAGTTTTATATGCAAAGAAAGAAAAGTAGAGTAATTCTCATGTGAAATCGATCCTTTGGAACAGCGTGTTTGAAGCAGGTGTAATGAGAATGCCGTCTCTAACTGGATGTCTCTGTAGAGGAACTGTGACATAGGGAGATCGTGGTGTTTCTTAAAAAGACTTAGTTGCACATTTACAAAATAGTTTATCACTAAGTCAGTTTTTTTTTCTTAAAGGTTATGTTAGTCAAGATGAAATAAAATGGGAACAAAACTGTTAGAGAAGATCGAATATTTTAAGTTGTAGACTCCATGGTTAGTGGATGTATAATAAGTGGTGAGAAAAAACTTAATGGGTCTCTGCGGAAGGAAAGTGTGAAGAAAGCATGGAAATTGAGATGTAAAATTCATGGAAGAAGATTTATGTTTGAAGAACATCAGGCTGCCTACATTTAATCTTAGCTTTGACATTTACTGTTCGTGAGGCCAAGTGCCTTCTCTCCAGTCTCCTTTCCAGTAAGTAAGAGTGCCTAGAAATATTTTAAGGCCTAAAAGAATGAGTGTATGTAAAATACTTAGTATAGGAAAGAAGAAAAGCAGTACTTATATGTTAGCTATTATTACTATGAGAGTAAGAGTTTATTTCTGTACAAATTTTAGCCCAGGAAGTAGGTTTCTTTTAATTACAAGTAGATGCAAAACGGAATTATAATAACGACTGAAAAAGCGCGCACAATATTTTAGGAAGAAATGATCGCTAAATGCGGTGAGCCAAAACAATATTGAAGAACTGCGAAGAAAGAACCATTGCGTTTCAAATCGTAAAAAGAGCCAGCTTGTGTGTACGTATAACGTTTGTTGGTTTACTTTTGGTGAAAGCTGGGTGGGGAGAGGCAGAGATGGTGCTCTGTATAGATAACGAAAAAGTAGAATTACTTTCTAATGGTTGTTCATTTCTTTTCTCTTGTTTTGGTATCTGGATATTCGATGCCATCTGACTTACCCTAACTTAACACAGTTTGCTTTAGGATTGCATTGTTTTTCAACATTAGAAATAAGGTAGAATAAGAACTTAACGTTTTTATTTATTGTGTACTTTAATTCTTTTATCCAGTTTCTAAGCCTTTGGCTGTCTGTATTTGGCATTTTTAAAAATATTACAAATTGAAATATATTTTGGTTACATTCATACGTCATTGGAAGTTCATTAACTCATTGGTTTATGCATTGTTTTCATCATCTTCAAATGCATTTATTTCTTCAAATCACTGAGGTTTGACATCACATATTTGGAACATTTACCAGATGCTTTTCTGAAGCTATTGGACTCTTATTTTGCTTATTGCTTACATATTTGATTATATTCTGTTTTGTAAGTAACAATCTGCATGACGTACAAGTATAACTTAAAAATCATTTGATTAATGTCAGCTCTTTAATTTATTGGAAGCTTGGTTTCCTTATTTTTCTGATAATTTTGATGGTACTAAATCATTTCATAAACTTAAAATGAGTATATGATTTTATTTTCTATAGATGCTTGGATTTTTCTTGAGTTACTGCTGCTTTCTTTTTACAAAGTTTTTCGTTATTGCTTTACAGAATGTTTACTGTTTAATGTATCTCTAATTCATCAAGGCATAAATTTTAAGAATAAAACTTAATCTTAGAGTGCAAAGGAAAAATCTGGAAGATATTTGTGATAGTAGGCATTCAGTTTATTTAGATTGGGGCTTTTTTTGCAAAGAGCAAAGCCGGAGTTAGAATGGTATAGTAGAAAGAAGGTAAGCTTTGGAGTTACAGCAATCTAGGTTCCTATCCTATTTTACGAGTATTATCTGTATAGTTCAAACATTTGGTTAAAAAACATTCACTGAGTGCCTACATGATAGACTGTGCTAAATGGAGACACTGACTAAAGAAGAGGATATGAACCATGCCCATGAAAAACCTTATAGTCTAGGGGGAGGTGATGTAATACACTTTTAAATAGTGTTATGCACAGGATGCTGTGAGAACACAGAGAAAGGAAATTGTAGGAAAGGTTTCTGGAGCACCTGAGTTTTGGAATGTAAGTGTCAGCTATCCAATTAAAGATGAATGCAGGCTGTGCCCAAAAAGGGAACTGGTAAAGCACTGGTATGACTTATTACCAGGAGTCAGTATTTTTGTTTGATTCTGTACTACAAGCAGGATAGATACATAACTCTTAAGGGTTTGGTTTGCTCTGCTAGAGAGATTAGACTTCATCTAGTGAAGGTCATTCAGAGGATTTTAAGAAAAGGTTGTCATGTTCCTGTGTGCATTTTAGATAACTGATGGCAGTGCGGATTTGGGGGTGAGGGATCAGGCATATAAAGATTCTGTAAGTTGTCCTTTCAGAGATTTTGAGGGCCTGAACTAGCTGATGTAGAGTAAGGGTTGGATTCAAAGAAACACAGAAGGGAAAATAGGCAGATTTTGTCAGTGAATTGGCATGAAGAAAAGGGGATCAATATAATGCCAGTTATCTGGATAGATATTGGTAAATTGAGATGAGGAGAACCCACCAAAAAAACCCCAAAAAACAAAAAACAATCAGAGAGGTATTTGAATTTGACACTCACGCAGGGTCAGAGCTGAAATTAGATACTTAAGTCATCAGTTTAGAGTTATTATAATAAAAGCCTGTGATGATACGTCTCACAATAATGAGAATTAGGATGTGACTGGCAACTGGCTTCTGTCTGCACTTAATCCTTTGTTCTTAAATGGGGAGCTAAAATGAGTGTCCTCAGCAGTGGGCTTGGTTTGGTTAGAAACGTGATGTTTCATTATCAGTTTATTGTGCATTTAGTTTTGTACAGTGTGTTATATTATCTTTACTGTTTGGGTGTGTAAGAGACATTGACACGTATACCTTATAGGCTAACTGAAATCTCTTTCTCATTGATCACTTCATGCAGTTGAATTTTTTGGACCCTGTTATGTTTGGTTTATGCTAAAGTAAATTCAAGAAAGAGGATTGGATTGTCGAAGAGAGCATGTAATTCTGAATAAGTTATTTAATATTCCTGAATCTCCAGCTATAAAATCATAATGGCAATACCTACATTGCTGAGCTGTTTATCAGAATTAGAGTTAATGACAACTATTTACAATAATGTATCTATTATGTATATAATGTTACATAGTATATATTATTGTATGTTATTACATTATGTATACTGTGTATGTACATAATGTTAAATCATGGAAAAAAGGTCTAGCAGTTGAAAAAATATATTTTGCAACAATATCTGCAAAATGTTCATTAGCATGTGAAATTTTTATCATTCCATTTCTTATATGTGAATGTTTTATGTCAATATTAGAATAATTAAAAATGTCAGAAGTTATGTAAGTATGTTTAATATACTTTTTATGAAAATTTTCATACCTTTTTATCCAAGTTCTTATATTGTCAAGAAACTACCGGATTCACTTACTTGTTCTTGGACACCAATTGTATATTTTAATGGAATATGATAACTAGCATATATTGGGAATTTATCATAATTCCAACCAGTTATTTCATTTACTTCTCATAGCAAGCCTTACTGTCCCCATTTTGCAAATGAAGAAACAGATTCAAAGAAGTTAAGTAAATTTACCAAAATTAATTAACTAACAATTGGAAGAGCCAAGATTAGAAGCCTGTAAACTTTCTAATGTATTCTTCTTTTTGCTTTTTTTTAAAGTCTTAGACTGTTACTGTGTTTGCAGTATAGTTCTCAGTTCAAACACCAACTGGTTTAAAGTAACTAGCACTTTGATGATTTTTCTAAATTTTTAAGTAACCAAACCAGAGCATGGGATGCAGAATCCGATGCTAATTTTAGTTCTAACATTAGGTAGCAGAATTTGATTTTTAAGAAACAGAATCTTTATAAGATTTTAGTTATAGTTACTCTCTTAAATGGAAGATCTCTTCTAGAGCTGAAAAAAAAAGTATATTAATTGAAGAAGTGTGAATTTCATCCTGATTTATTATTTCTCTCCTTAGCATTCTACATTCCAGTTTAATTTTTAGGACTCATTACATTTGCTACTAGGAAATCATAGTGGTGTCTTTTTGTTTTGTTTTGTTTTTTCTAATGATGACTTGGAGGAGTTAATTCAGCTAACATTGTTTACAATGTGCCAGTTGCTCTATTAGGTGTAGAGGATATACACATGAATTGGATAACCTACCCTTAAGGAATTTATGGTCTCTGGTAGATTATGTGAATCTCTATTGATATACTGGCGTAGAAGAAGCTGTATTTTCCTTTGTTTTTTGGAGGGGAAAGAAAGAGAGGAAAAATGATTAGGCTTGAAAATAGTTTGTGCAATAAAAATGTTGTGCAATATAAATGTTTTCTGTACAGCAGAAACATAGAGGCCATATAATGAAGTATGGGAATGCAGTATCAGAAGCCTGTGTCCTTTGTTTAAAAAACATACCAGTTAAAAATGTACATTCCCATATGCAAATAATTATAAAAGCATTATAAAAGTTCTGCTCTGTTGAAGTTTCTAATCCGTGAGCCAGATGTTATTGACAGATTCATTGACAAAACTATGTAAATGAACAAAAGGAGACTAGAGAAAAGGTATTGAGATAGTTCAGTTAAAGTGGAGATTTGAAAAAGCTCCCTTTTTTATATAAGTTTTTTGAGGGCCTACTATACTTGGTATTGGGAGAACAATTACAAAGTAAATGATATAGTCTCTGTAAGAAAAACAAAATTTTACTTATTTTTTAGAAGACATTATATAGAAGGCATTATATAACTCCTAGCATTAGTGGCACCAGGGGGAGTACTTGGGGATTTTAAGTTAGAAGAAATTAATGTGAGTTTTAGGGACTTGCAAATATTCATGGAGAAGATGGAGTTGATCCTCAATTTATAGCTATGTTTTAAATTGTTGGAGAAGAAAAAAAATAACCTGAAGAATACTTGGAGTAAATAATGTACTTGGGATAATCAAGAATAGTAAAGAGACCTCTCTGGGAAGATCAGAGATTTTTAAGTTGAGAAGATGGTACTGTTGTAGAGATTGGTCGGGTCTAGATTTTAGGTGATTTTCAAGTCAAGCTGAATTGGCAATGATGAATCATTGGAACTTTGAGAAAGGAGGTAACAGGATGAAAACAATGCTTTAATCTGCCAGAGATACATCATAATAGTTGCTGAAGTCAGAAAAACTAGTTTAAAAGTCAAGCAAAATATAGGGGTGAGATAATGAGGTGATGCAGGTCTGATCTAGGTAGTAGAAGTGGCTGTGGTGAAAGAGAAGAATGAGTAAGAGCTGTAAAAAGGAAAAAAACTTTACAGACTCAGTGATTCATTCACTATGCATTTATTGAATGTTTACCCTTTGTAAGCATCTATACAGGGTGCTTTGGGTGAATCAGAGATAAATAAGAAGGGTGATAAAGGTAAGTCAGAGATGACTAGGTGATTTAAAACCTAAGTGACTTGGGAAATAGTAGTGCTGACATGACTGGATTACTGGATGGTAGGATTAGAGTACTAGTTTTCAGTAGAGAGTAATTTTAACTTTAAAGTCATGGTTTAAAAAATGTCATGGTATTAAAAGTGAAAATGTTTGGTAAGACAACACAAATATGGAACTGAGGTCAACATTAGGGAATAGGAATAAAGGATATAACAGTGGGAGTCATTAATTGCAAAGGAAATAGTTGAAGCAATTGATGCAATAGTTGAAGTCGTTGGTACAATCTAAGGAAGAATGTCTTGAAGGAGAAACAGGGTCAAGAGTTGTGCTTTGGGGAATAGTCATAGTTGGATACTTAAAATGAAGAAAATGAATGAGAAAGGAAACATTAAGAAAAACAAGCGAATTGTGCACAATGGAAATCATGTTAGGTAGAGGTTCAAAATGCGCAATTAGCTAGCAATATCAGTTTCAGTAGGGAGCACCTAGACAATGAGGATAAAGACAGATTTAACTGTGAGAACATATTTGGTAATCTTTGAGAATGAGATGTAGTAGAATAATGGGAAAGAAAATAGACTGCAAAAGAGAGTGAATTTCTAGACAACTTTTTGGCATACCAGTGACCGGAAGTTGGTAGGTGGTCTTAATTATGGTTCATGAACATCATCTACCAACTTCCTGTCACTGAATTTAGAACATAAGTCATAATCATCTCTCTAATCCTATGTGACTTTAGCATCTATATGGATAATCTCTTTGTCATCTAGTCTTTCATCAGTACAAAGTTCTTTTTCTCCGGTGATCTTAGTCTCCATTCTGTCACTATCCATCCACTTCTGTAGTTCTTGTCAGATGCGATTGCTGCATTTATGAAATTCTTGATTCAGGCATTCTCTTTTCTAAACACCAGTTGTAGTATTTCTAGCTTACTTGTTTAAATACCCCACTTTGACTGTTTTTTAACTTTATCTGGCCCTCCAGTCCAATAATCACTTTATTTTCTGCTTATACTTTTGCCTTTTGTGTTCTCATTATCTTCTCCTCCTGTTTAGTTAATAATTTTTACCAATATCCTAAACTCTTTTGTTCCTCTTTGATTTTTTTGCACCATTCTTCTGAAGCCACTCCCTGGATAAACTCAGGGATTTACTTTTACTTTGCCTATACCCAGTGAAACTAGGGAAATCTCACAAAAGCACAGATTGGTCTCACTATAAATTCATAATCACTACCTATATTGTTGGGCCATCAGCGTTGTCTGATGACTCTTATATTTTCTGAAGTCAGCTTATTCTCTCTCAGACTATTTCACATCTTTTTGATTCTCCTCAAATCTCCATTTTTGCTCCTATTCTTAGATGACGTTATGTCCTTTTCACAGGAAAATTAAAGCCATTAGATCAGAATTACCTCAAACTTCTGGCATCAAAACTATAAACTGCAAATGTGCCTAACCTGTTCTTCCAGTGCCAATGGAAGAAGATATTTCCCCGCCTCTCTTTAAGGTTCAATTCCTTTACCTGTCTGCTGGTTCCCATTCCCTATATCTTCTTATCAAATCTTACACTTAATTAGCCCTCTTTATCCTCTTCTTCTTGATAACTCATATGAGCATTAATATATGCTCTGGTTTATCTAACCTTAAAAAAGAGAAGACAGATCTTGACCCCATTTAGCCTCCATCTACTTGCCAGTTCATAAGAGTTGGCCATACCTTCTATCTTAATATCCTTTCTTCATGTCAATTCCTCTGCCACTTTTTTTCTCCACCTAACTGTTTTTTTAAAGCCATCAGTGACCCTCATGCAGGTTTACATTTTAATCTACATCCTACTTGGCCTGTCAGAAACTTTTAAATAGACTTGCCCATTTTCTTGAAACTCTCTTCCTTTGGCTTCCATTGCATCAAAATCTCTTGGATTTCTTTCTACTGCTCAAAGAAAATGGGAAGCTGCTGAAATATTTTCAGCAGGGAAGGGTCAGTTTTAATGTAATGAAAGCTTTTAAAGGGAGAGGATGTGGCTGAAGAAGAGACCAGTTATGAAGCTACTATAATAGTCCAAGCCAGAGATACTGTTTCCTTGAATTAAAATGGAGAGAGATGGTTTGGAAAGAATTGAAAAGATAAAATCGGGAAATTTAGGAGTTAATACCAACAGGATTTTGTGATAGATTAAATGTAGATGATTAGAAAGCAGGAAATTGCTTGTTCTGATTTAGGCATCTAAGATGGATGATATGTCATTTATCATACAGAAAGAAAAAAAAACATGGAAAGGCCATGTTGAGTTTTAAATGCATTTGAGATTCTGAATGGAAATGTCATGAGGGAAGTTGGATATATATATAAGCCTGAATCTCAAAAGAGTTAAGATGCAAATCTTTTAATTGTTGCTGTATAAATGGTAATTTAATTGAAGTTATGAACATAAAAGAAATAATTGGGAAAAGCTTAAGAGTAGGAAGAGAATTCAGTCTAAGCTTTGGTGAATTCCAGCATTTGAAGGTTGATTCAGGTAGGACGAGTTGACAAGGAAGACCAAGGATTCATTACGGAAGTAGGAGAATGTCCTACCTAGGAAGCCTTGGGAAGAGAATGTTTTAAGAAAAGGAGCAAGCATTTTTGTTCTCATCCAAATATAGTGTATCATTTATCTCACTTAATGTTAATTGCCTGTTTACATGTCCATATAACCAACAGTTTAAGTTCTTTTGGGGATTGTGGGTTGAACTAGCTTGGAGACAAGCAAATATTTTCTGTAAAGGGCCAGATAGTAAATATTTCAGGCTTTGTGGGTCGTATGATCATTTCTGGTGTAACTACTTAACTCTGCCATTGTAGCATGAGAGCAGCCATATATAGTACGTTAAAGATGAGTGTAACTATGTACTAATAAAACTTTATTTATGGATGCTGATATTTGAATCTCATAATTTTCACAGATAACAAAATACTATTGTGACTTTTAAAAACCATTTAAAATAGGAAAAACATTCTTAGCTTGTGGGCTACACAAAAACAGGGAGGGAGCAGAATTTGGCCAACCGCTGTAGTTTACTGATCCTTTTCCCATAATTGAGCCTGGTGCCTGAACCATAACAGACACTCAAGTAAATTTTTGTTGAATAAATTAAAGTTGAATAAGTTCAGGTCTTTTCTATGTTTTTTGGGGGCTGGGGAGGTAATTAAGGTAGGCTTTCTGCTTTTAAGTCCTGAAAGCAAGAATTCATATGTTTATGTTCATGCATCTCTTTAGAGATTAACTTTTAATTTGCTAAAAGTAAATTTAACATTTTGAAGCACTATCAAGTGGCCAGAAAATGGTTTTAAATATTTAAAAGGATATAATTATATTATTTTGGGTTGCAGAAAAGTAAAACTGAGTTCCAGGGCTTCCTAGAATGCATAGACTTTTTGGCTTTGATTTTTATTAATATGTAGGTTTAAAAACACCTGTGGGCAGTAAAATACACTTTTGCATCATTGAGAATTCTAATCATTATTATTATTATTTGTCTTGAATTTTTGTTTTCATTTGATCTTAGTCATATAAGGTCATACTGTTGGTAGGACATGAACTCTGCATTTATGTTGCTAGAATTTAGTATGAGAGACAGTCTATAAGCAAGTGAACAAATAGATTAATATATATTGACAACTTGTGATGTATACTATGAAGGAAATGAACAGGTGTAATATTATACACTAATTATGAAAGATGGGCAAAGATAGTTAAAGTGGTCAGAGAATGTATCTCTTGGTTAGTTACTTACGCTGAGACCTGAGTTATATGGATGGGAGAGGAGAGGAGTATCTAGGTAGAGAGAGAGCATGTGTAAATTACTCTGAGTCCTATGAGAACTTGGTATTTTCCAGGAACTGAAAGGTGGTTTTAGGCATAAGTAACTTGAGGTATCTGCATTGAAGAAATCTACAAATAATTGCTTACATAACAGAGATTGGTATATTTTGGATTTTTAAAAATCAGACAATCTGTACTAAGATATAGCTCATAAGTATCAGGATCAAAATTGGCTAGGTTAAAAAAAATGTCCCGTGTGTTCCACATTCATTGGAAACCATTTAGCTGAAATGACGTTGCTGTTATGTATATGGATTGACAGGCAGTTGGAACTAATGTGAATAATTCCCATACCAAGGGCTGTTTAGCACCAAACTTCAGATATGCTGAAACAATAAGTCAAGGAAGAAAATGGTTCCTACATGAGTAACTCCATTTAATCTCTGAAAATGTGGTACACTAAGCTATCACCATAAGAGATGCCTTAAGCAAAAGAAGGATGGCTGACAGTAGGACTTGCGAGTCATTGTCAGTGGGAAGAGCACAGCAGATTGGAAAGAGGGTAGAAAAGAGTGAGGGAAATAGAATAAGCATAAATGGAGATGAAATGAGAATCCTGGGCAAATCAGAGTGAAGAAGGAGGACAACAGGAAAGAATTCAAGTAAAAAAAAAGGGAGGATGCTAATAGTTTAAGAGGAAAATATTCTAATAGGCATAACTTTATACAGGGTAAAACCTTAGAAAAGTCTAATTTACCCATTGCCTAATCATATGAGAAATTCTAAATCAAAGCTGATCGTATCTTTGATTATCTCTTCTACTTCAAAATCTTTGTTTTGCAATATTTCACTTTGAAAACTCGAAGTGACAAATTATATACTTTTACCATATTTTATAAATTTTTATCTTTTTAAAATAATATTTGCAAATACTTGTTTTTAAATAAAATGTATATACCGTCTAGTATGTTGTATTGATTTACTCAATGTTCTTTTAAGTGTTTCAGGCTGCATGTACCAAGTAGTTCAGACGATTGGCTCGGATGGAAAAAATCTTCTGCAATTACTTCCAATTCCTAATTCTTCTGGAAATCTTATACCGCTAGTTCAATCTTCAGTCATGTCTGATGCTTTGAAAGGGAATACAGGAAGCCCAGTTCAAGTTACTTTTCAGACTCAGATTTCCAGCTCTTCCACAAGTGCATCAGTTCAATTGCCCATTTTTCAGCCAGCCAGTTCTTCAAACTATTTTCTTACAAGAACAGTAGATACAGCAGAAAAAGTTAGAGTTACTTCTGTGGGAACTGAACATTTTACCTCATCAGTTTCTAAAGTTCAGAGTCATGGTGTGAAAATTGATGGACTCACCATGCAAACATTTGCTGTTTCTCCCTCCTCAACACAAAATGATTCACCTTATATTTTAGTAAATACTCAGAGTCTTCCAATGACTGTGAAGTCTCCAGTTTTGCCTTCTGGGCATCATTTACAGATTCCTGCCCATGCTGAAGTGAAATCTGTACCAGCGTCTTCATTGCCTCCTTCAGTTCAGCAAAAGATACTTGCAACTGCAACCACAAGTACCTCAGGAACAGTTGAGGCCTCCCAAATACCAACCGTTATTTACGTATCTCCTGTAAATACAGTGAAAAATGTAGTTACCAAGAACTTTCAAAACATTTACCCAAAACCTGTTACAGAAATAGCAAAGCCAGTGATACTAAATACCACACAAATTCCAATGAATGTTGCTAAAGAGACACAATTAAAAGGTGGTCAGCATTCTCAAGCTGCTCCTGTGAAATGGATTTTTCAAGAAAATCTACAGCCTTGCACTCCATCTCTTGTTCCTGTTAAGTCTTCAAATAATGTGGCTTCAAAGATTTTAAAAACTTTTGTAGATAGGAAAAGTTTGGGAGATAATACTATAAATATGCCATCATTGAGTACTGTCAGTCCTAGTGGGACACAATCCAAAAGTATGCCTATTAAAGATAATGCCTTGGTTATGTTTAATGGGAAAGTCTATCTATTGGCTAAAAAGGGGACAGATGTTTTGCCATCACAAATTGACCAACAGAATTCTGTTTCTCCTGATATTCCACCAAGAAAAGATACATCACAAATAGTGAGTTCGAGTCCAGTCACAGAAATATCCAGAGAGGTTGTAAATATTGTTTTGGCTAAAAGTAAATCTTACCAGATGGAGACAAAATCACTTTCAAATACTCAGCCTGCTTCCATGATCAATCTAAGGGCAGAGAAGAATAAAAAAGTGGAGAAACCATCTCTTTCTACCCCAAACCCACATAATATGAATCAATCCATTAACTACTTAAAACAGAGTAAGACTTTATTCACAAAGCCAGACTTTCCAGATGGATTTAGTGCAGTACAAAATGCCCCCAGAAAAGGAAATATCATCCAGAGCATAGAGAAAATAAGTTCCTCTGTTGATGCAACAACTTTTACTTCACAACAGTGTGTTTTCAGAGACCAAGAACCAAAGGTAATTTTCCCATGTCAGGGTGTTCTTTTTATCTATCTATATAGAAAATTTTTCTTTCTTAATTCTCAAAGTTAGTTACCTATGATACCTCTTCCCCGCTCCTTTCCCATCCTCCACTCCATCACACAAATACCATACACACATGAATGCTTAATTAAGTCAAAGCTTTCATCTGAAGGAAATGTTTGAGGAAGATAATAGAGTCTTTCTCTTAAATCATTTGGCATGCCAAATCTTTAAAACAAAATCAAACAAAAAACTCAGCAACAAGGTTTAGAAGAGTTGATGAAAGATAATGTGAATTCACAGTTTGGTAAAATTCTGTGTGTGTATATATATACATGTATACACATATATATACATATGTACATACATATATTTACTAGATTAATGTTAGTATATGGAAAGATCAATATTATGCATCTAGGAGAGCTGGGTTTTTTGTTTGTTTTGTGATGGTAGGGAGATACTGGCAATTTTTTTAGGTAGATGGTAGAAGGGGTAGAATGGGGCTGATCAGTACCTTTCAGTCATTTGTGGAAATAGGATTTATCAACATCTTTTTTTTTAGTAGACAAGTTTCCCCCCTTTTTTTTTAAACCCTTTCTGACTCTTCAATTATTCAGCATATCCACATAGTTACTTTTCTGTTCTACTTAAGATATGTGTGTCTGTGCTAAGTATTTGTGCCCACTCTTTCCTTATGTAGAGATCTACTTAATAATGTCAGTGTTTCTCCCCTTCAGTATGGAATTCATTGAATTCTAGATATGTAAGGTGGTAAATCCTGAAGTATAAGATTGATTAAAGGCATAAGACTTTTCCAGAAGACTACAATTTCCAACTAATGTTTTATAGATTATTTTTAACTTGTCATTAGTCTGTATTCTTATTTCAGTTTGAGAATCAACTATCTGTTAACCTTTCCAGTGCAAGAAAGCAAAATAAATGAGAAATTTTAAAGGAACAGTTTTAAGTTTGTACTCAGTTAAATTCATTTTTTTCAAGTGCGGGTGGTAAGGCAGGGGTAATGCAAACCAACCATTTAGGACTTTAGAGCATGATGTTTTAAGTAAGATGAGATGAACACTTAGTTGCTAGTCTGATAAAATAGCCTAAGTAATTAGCAGTATTGTTTGTGTGTTTTGTTTTCCTAATTCCAGATCCAGAATGAGATGGCATCAACATTAGAAAAAGTTACTCAAGAAAGAAATGACAAGAACCATTCCCAAGGAGGAAGCAATAAGGCATCATATCTGAAGAATGATGCAGAATTTAAAAAGATATTTGGTCTCACTAAAGATTTGAGAGTGTGCCTTACTCGGATTCCTGATCATTTGGGCTCTGGAGAAGGTTTTGATTCCTTTAGCAGTTTGGTGAAGAGTGATACTTACAAAGAGACTGAGTTGATAGTGAAGGAAGAAAAGAAAAAACAGGTAATAGATTTTTGGTGTCCTTTGTAGTTACTCCAAAGGTTCATGAATGCATTTTCTTGATTTGTTTTTTTTAGTCTGTACATTAATATGAATGATAGTTATCAAATTTGCATATTTGTATATATTATACCAAATCAGTGTTAAAGAGAACCATATATACAAAGGTAAAAATACATCCCCAGTTAAAGTTGTTGTATTGTTTCTATTCACCTGTTTATTTTTTTCATCAAAAAATTATAAGACAATGCCCATAACTTTTTAAACTACTTATCCTACTTTGAAGACCCTATCTAAAATAATCCAACATGATCTGATGAGCACTGGGTGTTAAACACAACTAATGAATAACTGAACACTACATCAAAAACTAATGATGTGCTATATGTTGGCTAGTTGAACTTAATAAAAAAATTAATAAAATAAATAATCCAGATGTAGGGAAAATATAAGCATGTAGATGTTCATTACAGTACTACCCTTAATACAAACATTTTAAGAACTCTACTTGGTCGATAATGATGAAAAACATCCCTACAACTTTGCATATTGTTATTCTACTTAGAAATATATCATTATACTGCTTAATATCCTGAACTTTAGATCAGACACCAGTGAACCTTTCCCAGTGAAAATCTTCCATATGTGTTTACTGTGGGAAAGGAAGCACAAAATTAAGTCAATTCTTTTTCTCAAGTTCTTTACAAATGGCTGTTATATTTTGGTGATAGATGAATACATCTAATACTTAAGCAAGAAAATGTGAATTAAGCAATTTCTTCTCTGTGAATATCATTAGGACATTGCTATTCATTTTAGTACTGTACAGTGCTAAACAATTTTTTTGCTGTAGTTCTCAGTATATTTTGTTGAGTTGAATTTAATAAGTATGTTACCTGCAGTATCCTGTTAAATTTGAGAGCACACTGTCTACGTGGCAATAATTTGTTTTTCTTTTGGAATCTTACTCAACATAACAACAGGGTTTTGATAAGAAAAGAAAAGCAAAAACCGTTAAGAAGATGGATCACACAAAGAAGAGAAAAACTGAGAGTGTATATAACACAGCTATAAATGGAGGAACTAATGTCAACAATTCCCAACTCGTCAACAGTATTTTACCAACTTCGGATGTATCACGCCATAACATTCTCACAAGCCGCAACAAAACCAGAGAAGAAAAGAGAACTGAGGTTGAACGCTATACCCCTGAGAACCAGGAAAAAGGCACATTGAGTTCAAATGCAGCTTTTGAACAAAGTCATTCTTTTAATAAAAATTATACTGAAGATATTTTCCCCATGACACCACCAGAGTTAGAAGAAACCATTCGAGATGAAAAAATAAGAAGACTTAAGCAGGTGCTGAGAGAGAAAGAAGCAGCTCTTGAAGAAATGCGTAAGAAGATGCACCAAAAATAATAAAATGTTGCTATACTTAAAGACTGCAGTGAAATAGCTGTTTTTTTTTCATAAACTTTTGCATTAAGTTAATTATAGATGCATTCTGAAAGTGTCTGAATATGAAACTTGTTTTTCCATCAGTTAATGATTAAATTTTATTTAAGGACTACAAAAAAGGTTGATTTCACACATGACTCTTGTGAATAATCTACATGGGGTATCTAAATCTTTGTCTAGATACCTTTTTTTGGAAGGAAAAATTTTCTATTTTTCTATTATTTTAATTAGAATTCCCAAAGTTTGAGTATTTGTGCAAGGTTTTTTTTTTATTGTTTGCATCTTTAGCTGAACCGCTCAGGTGTTATTCCAACAGTAGATAATTATTGTATACTACTGAAATTATACAATGCAAGGGAGGAAATCAGCTCTAAACAGCCTTGCCAATGGGCTTATATATGTACTCAGTCTGTATCCATGATACCATTGTTGTAAATTTTTGTTATTTCATGAAAAAAATGTATTATAGCAGTATTATTTAAAAATTCAAACATTTCTCAGAGTGAGGGACACTTGTGGCTTTTACAAAGTAATTTTATATAATCCCAAATGGGTTTTAGAATCCAGGCTATATAATGTATTGGTTGCTTAAAGTGCTAAGTTATTATTCCTAGGTAAATACTTTTTCTTCTTGATCCTCCTCCTCCTCTTCTTTTTCTTCTCATACTCCTTCTTTTTTGGAATATGTACATATGTAACTGTGTGAAAAATAAATCTGAACAATGGCCACATTTAATACGTTTTAAAATTGTAAAGTATACCTTTTCTTAGTGGAGGCAAACATTTTTCTGTCTAATTATGTTTGATTCAGAAAGTTCGGAAGTTGTGTGGGGATAGGGATTAATGGGAAGAAGGAAAAGTTTACCAAAAAAAGAAAAAAAGAAAGACAAATCTCTGGAAGTAAGGTCACATAAAACCTATACACATTGAGAGGGAGTATAGAGCAAATGCAAACTGATCAACTAAATTCTCGTGCCTTTTATTTTTTTTCTTGTAATAACAGTTTTATTGAGATAATTCACTTACCAAAATTCACCCTTTAAAAGTGTACAATTCAGTGGTTTTTATTCACAGAATTGTGCAACCATTAACATGACCTAATTTTAGGACATTTTCATCACTTCCCAAAGAATCTCATACCCATTAGCAGTCACTCCCCAGACCCTCCACCCCCCAGCCCTAGGCAACCATTAATATAGTTTATGTCTCTAGGGACTTGTGGAAATTCAAAGCGGGGCGCGTGGGTGGCTCAGTCATTAAGCGTCTGCCTTCAGCTCAGGTCATGATCCCAGGGTCCTGGGATCGAGCCCTGCATCGGGCTCCCTGCTTGGTTGGAAGCCTGGTTCTCCCTCTCCCACTCCCCCTGCTTGTGTTCCCTCTCTTGCTATGTCTCTCTGTCAAATAAATAAAATCTTTAAAAAAAAATTCATAAGCATGGTAGGAATTATTCAGTATGTTTTCTTATGTGATTGGCTTCTTTCGCTTAGTTTAATGTTTTCAAGGCTTATCGGTTCTGTAGCATGTATTAGTACTTCTTTTTTTAAATTGCTGAATAATATTCCATTGTATGAATATACCACACTTTGTTTCCCATTCATCTGTTATGGACATTTGGGTTGTTTACACTTGGCTTCTAGAATATTATGTTGCTATGAATGTTTGGGTATAAGTTTTTATGTGGACATATTAGTGTATTCTTAGGAGTGTAATTGTTGGGTCATATCCTAACTCTGTTTAACATTTTGTGGAACTGCCAAACTATACATAGGTGTTTCTTACCCTCCTCCACCAAAATGGATCTTGTCAAGGACACCAGTGACTTCCATGTTGCTAGATCTAGCAGTTGTCTTAATTTATCTATCAAGGGAAATACAAGTTCATGAATCATTGCCTCCTTTGAAAAATTTTAAAACATTTTATTAAAGAAGCAGTACATGTGCATTGTAGAAAATTTAAAAATACAGCAAGCTACAGTATTAAAAATTGAAGCTTCATATTCTCATCACACTATAAAATATTGATGTTGGGGCTTGGAGATACATAATTACCTCTTTCATTAGGTTTATTTGCAGGTATCTTATGGTTTTCAGTGCAGTTGTAAATGGGGTTGATTCCTTAATTTCTCTTTCTATTCCTTCATTATTGGTGTATAGAAATGTAGCACATTTCTATATGTTGATTTTGTATTCTGTGACTTTACAGAATTTGTCTATCAGTTCTAGCAGTTTTCTGGTGGAGTCTGGGGTTTTCTATATAGAGTATGAAGTTATCTGCAAATAGTGAAGGTTTGACTTCTTCCTTGACAATTTGGATGCCTTTTATTTCATTTTGTTGTCTGATTGCTGTGGCTAAGACTTCCAGTACTATGTTAAATAACTGTGGTGAGAGTGGACATCCCTGTCTTGTTCCTGACCATAGAGGAGAAGCTCAGGTTTTCCCCATTGAGGAGGATATTAGCTGTGAGTTTTTTGTAAATGGCCTTTATTATGTTGAGGTATGTTCTCTCTAAACCTACTTTATTGAGGGCTTTTATCCTTTCTTTTATTAATGTGGTGTATCACATTGATTTGTGAATATTGAACCACACTTGCAAACCAGGAATAATTCCCACTTTATCACAGAGAATGATTCTTTGAATGTACTGTTGGATTCTGTTTGCTAGTATTTTATTGAGAATTTTTACATCCATGTTCATCAAGGATATTGGCCTATACTCTTTTTTTTTTTGTCATTTATTTATCTGGTTTTGGTTCTAGGGTAATGCTGGCCTCATAAAATGAATTTGGACTTTTTCCTTTTTTTATTTTTTGTAATAGTTTGAGAAGAATAGGTATTAACTCTTCTTTAAATGTTTGGTAGGGATCTCCTTTGAAGCCATCTGGCCCTGGACTTGTATTTGTTGGGAGATTTTTGATTATTGATTCAATTTCTTTGCTGGTTATAGGTCTGTTAAAGTTTTCTGTTTCTTCCCATTTCAGTTTTGGTAGTTTATATGTTTCTAGGAATTTATCCATTTCTTCCAGGTTGTCCAATTTATTGGCATATAGTTTTTCATAATATGCTCTTATAATTTTTTTGTATTTCTGTCGTGTTGGTTGTTATGTCTCTTCTCTCACTTGTGGTTTTATTTATTTGGGTCCTTTCTGTCTTCTTTTTGATAAGTCTAGCTAGAGGTTTATCAATTTTTTTTTTTTTTTAAAGAACCATCTCCTGGTTTCACTGATGTGTTGTTTTTGTTTTTGTGGTTTTTTTGTTTTTTCTATATCATTTATTTCTGCTCTATTATTTCCTTCTGCCTTTAGGCTTCGTTTGTTGTTCTTTTTCTAGCTCCTTTAGGTTGGCGATACATAATTAAAGGCTGTTGGTAAATAGATAATTTGAAGTCATAGGTCTGAGTAACATCACTTAACACATCAAATAATATCACTTAAGATGGTATAAACAGAGGGTAAAATTGTGGGCTCATGTCTGAGTACATTTAAAGGTTGGGAAAAGGACAATCATGAATTTTGAGGATTGGAAGAAGTGAATATTAAATGAATTGTATTTATAAATTCTTGAATAGTGTCTGACACACAGTGTTCATTAAATAAAATAAATTCAACTAAAATCACCCTGATATATTGCATTCACCTTCCATTTCATTTCATTTTCTTACCTGTTTGTTTTAGTCTACATTCTCCTTTGATTTTTCTGCTTTATATTAAGGTTTTATTGATAATGAAATGATTAAGCACCTACATTTCTTCTGATATTATATACTATTATGCTGAAATGTGGCTTGAATCCTTTACAGCAAAATCCCCAGTTTGTCTATGCTGATGGTCTCAAACTCTTACTTTCTCATTCTGAAATTCACTCAAATTAGTGTTTTCTCTTTACCACTCCACTGAAACTGTTTGTTTCCAACGTTAAAAATTTGCTAAATCTAATGTCAGTTCTTAGTCTCTATCTTACTTGACCTGTCATCATGTTTGCTATCATATTTGCTAAATCTAATGTCAGTTCTTAGTCTCTATCTTACTTGACCTGTCAGTAGCATTTGACAGTTCTTATCAGTCTGTCAGTGAAATGTGTATTTCACTCTGCATCCAAAGCACCATATTCTTGTTTTCCTACTTCCTTATTTAAGGCTGCTCCTTCTGTCTCTTTGGATGATTCCTCACCTTCTCCATGATTTCTTATATGGCTCAGTGCTTGTATGTCTTTTATTTTACATCTATACTCGTGTTGACCTTGTCTAGTTCTTAAGCATCAGTGCTTCTGCATACTATCTTCAGGAACTTTCCTTTGAACTTCAACACTGTATATCCAATCATCTTGACATTACCACTTAGAAATTTGATTAGCATCTCAAAATTAACATGATTCAGACCCAGCTTCTGATTATCATCCACACCCCAAATTTGCCTCAACCAAGATTTTCTGTAAGTTAATGACAAATCTAGGCTTCTGTTCATTCAAGTGGAAACACTTGAGAGTCCACCTTGATCTCTCTTTTGCTCATAAGGAAAATTTTCTGGTTTACATTCCCATGATACCTGCAGTGTGACCATGTCTCACCATCTCTGCTGTGACTACCTTGCTTTAATTCATCTGGATTATTGAAATAACCAACTGTCTCCCTGCTTCCATAAGTATCCTCCTACAACCTGTACTTAGAATGATAGCTGAGTGATTTTGCTGAAAGTATATTACAGTAAGGAGGGGGAAGGAGCCAAAAACCCAATAGAAAAATGGGAAAAATACATGAACAGACAATTCACCATAAAAGATTTTAAAACAACCTGAAACATTAAAAATGTTCACATTCACTCAAATTGGACAAATGCAAATTAAAACCACTCAAACCATTTCTCATTGGTGAGACTGGAAAAGATCTGAGAATATGGCAACACATTCTGTTGGCAATGCTGTGAGGAAATAGACATGCTTATACATTGCTGATGGGAATACAAATTGTACAACTCTGAAGAGAAATTTGGCAATGTCAAACAAAATTTCATATGTATTAAGCTTTCAACCAATGCAGCCAGCAATTCTAAGAATCCACCTTGAAGATACGCCTCCAACAATATGAAAATACATATGCAAAAGTTTTTAATTACAGCATTTTTAATCACAAAGTATAGGAGGCAGCCCAAATGCCCATTCATAGGAAAGGGTTGAAAAAACCATAGTGTGTCCACACCATGGAATACTAAGTAGCTGTAAGAAAAGAATGAAGAACTTAACTGATATGGAGTGATTTCTAAGACATGCTGTAAAATGAAAACAAAGTACCAAAGAATATATATAGCATCCTACCCCTCATATAAGAAAAGAAATAGAAGAAAATACATAGACATTTATTCATTTGTACAAAAGAAACATAGGAAAGGTAAACCAAAAACTATTGACTGTCTAAGGGGAAGAGAAAGAGGAGAAGGGGAGTGGGTTAACAGGGATGAAGTACAATAACCTGTCTCTGATGATATTTCTTTGTCCATAGCTCTGACTCAGAATCATAGAAGTGTTTTTGAATACCCTTTACATACCCCCGGATAAACAAATGATTAAAACGGAAAAAGAAATAGGGGAACCCAAAAGGGAATGCAAATACTAACAAATGAAAGCATATATTACAGAAGAATAGCATGAGCACACTTAAGGGAATGGGAAAGAAAGCTAACCTAAGTGACTTAGGAAGCGGTATCTTCACCAGGCACTGAAAAGCCAAAGGCTTAAGTGCTGTAATCTACTTGGTAAAAGTGTTTCCCACAGGGGTATGAGTTAGCAATCCTGACACTACCTTTAGTTGTGTACTAGAATTGAACAAATAAGTACATATATATTGTAGATAATGAGAGACTGGTTTCTCACTGTTGGAAGACATTATAAGGAAAGGAGGAAGGCTAAAATAAACCCTGTGGTATTGGATTAGAATAAGAGGCATTAGTATAAACTAAGGTTTTTAAATATATATTCAGGCAGATAATACACACATGGGTGTATGTGTGGGTTATACATACATATATACACTCATATGCTTCCTAACTTTGTTTGCTGAGATGGCCTAGAAGCAGTGACACTCCAGAACAATGAGCACACCTAACACCGAATCTTGGTTTCTAAACCCCATTCTTCAAATAAAGAACCAGGGCTCCTTGTAGAAGTGGATTCCAGGACAGGCAAGAAAAATACAAGATGAGCTTGGAACATCTTGTGATGTCAGAAGGTAAGGAAATGCCCCCCAAAAGATGGGGGAGTACTTGAAAATGAGCCAATTTGAAGGATCTTCTAAAGGCCAAAACTGGAATAACTTGAACAATGAATAATGATGGTATTTGACTTTTTTTTCTAAATTTTATTATGTTATGTTAGTCACCATACAATACATCATTAGTTTTTGATGTGGTGATCCACGTTCCATTGTTTTTGTATAACACCCAGTGCTCCATGCAGTGCATGCCCTCCTTAATACCCATCACCGGGCTAACCATCGCCTCCCCCCTGTCTAAAACCCTGTTTGTTTCTCAGAGTCCATAGTCTCTCATGGTTCATCTCTCCCTCTGATTCCCCCCCACCGCTTCATTTTTCCATTCCTTCTCCTAATGTCCTCCATGCTATTCCTTATGTTCCACAAATAAGTGAAACCATATGATAATTGACTTTTTCTGCTTGACTAATTTCACTTAGCATAATCTCCTCCGTCCCACTCATGTTGGTGTAAAAGTTGGGTATTCATCCTTTCTGATGGCTGAGTAATATTCCATTGTATATATGGACCACATCTTCTTTATCCATTCATCTGTTGAAGGGCATCTCGGCTCTTTCCACAGTTTGGCTATTGCAGACGTTGCTGCTATGAACATTGGGGTGCATATGGCCCTTCTCTTCACTACATCTGTGTCTTTGGGGTAAATACCCGGGAGTGCAATTGCTGGGTCAGAGGGTAGCTCTATTTTTAACTTTTTGAGGAACCTCCACACTGTTTTCCAAAGTGGCTGTACCAACTTGCATTCCCACCAACAGTGTAAGAGGGTTCCCCTTTCTCCACAACCTCTCCGACTTTTGTTGTTTCTTTCCCTGTCCATTTTTGCCATTCTAACTGGTGTAAGGTGGTATCTCAATGTGGTTTTGATTTGGATTTCCCTGATGGCTAATGATGATGAACATTTTTTCATGTGTCTGTTAGCCATTTGTATGTCTTCTTCAGAGAAGTGTCTTTTCATATCTTCTGCCCATTTTTTGACTTGATTATTTGTTTTTTGGGTGTTGAGTTTGAGAAGTTCTTTATAGATCTTGGATACCAGCCCCTTTATCTGTAGTGTCATTTGCAAATATCTTCTCCCATTCTGTGGGTTGCCTCTTTGTTTTGTTGACTGTTTCCTTTGCTGTACAGAAGCTTTTTATCTTGATGAAATCCCAAAATTCATTTTTGCTTTTGTTTCACTAGCTTTTGGAGATGTGTCTTGAAAGAAGTTGTTGTGGCCGATGTCAAAGAGGTTACTGCCTATGTTCTCCTCTAGGATTTTGATGGATTCTTGTGTCACATTGAGGTCTTTCATCCACTTTGAGTTTATCTTTGTGAATGGTGTTAGAGAATGGTCAAGTTTCATTTTTCTGCATGTGGCTGTCCAATTTTCCCAGCACCATTTATTGAAGAGACTGTCTTTTTTCCATTGCATGTTTTTTCCTGCTTTGTCAAAGATTATTTGACCATAGAGTTGAGGGTCCATATCTGGGTTCTCTATTCTGTTCCATTGGTCTATATGTCTGTTTTTGTGCCAGTACCATGCTGTCTTGGTGATCATAGCTTTGTAATATAGCTTGAAATCGGGCAACGGGATGCCCCTAGCTTTGTTTTTCTTTTTCAACATTTCCTTGGCGATTCGGGGACTTTTGTGATTCCATACAAATTTTAGGATTGTTTGTTCCAGCACTTTGAAAAATGTCATTGGAATTTTGATCGGGATGGCATTGAAGGTATAGACTGCTCTGGGTAGCATAGACATTTTAACAATGTTTATTCTTCCGATCCATGAGCATGGACTGTTCTTCCATCTTTTTGTGTCTTCTTCAATTTCTTTCATGAGTGTTCTGTAGTTCCTAGAGTATAGATCCTTTACCTCTTTGGTTAGCTTTATTCTGAGGTATCTTACGGTTTTTGATGCTATTGTAAAAGGAACCGTTTCTCTAATTTCTCTTTCTACAGTTGCGTTGTTAGTGTATAAGAAAGCAACTGATTTCTGTGCATTGATTTTGTATCCTGCCACATTACTGAATTGCTGTATGAGTTCTAGTAATTTGGGGGTGGAATCTTTTGGGTTTTCCACATAAAGTATCATGTCATCTGTGAAGAGAGAGAGTTTGACTTTTTCTTTGCCAATTTGAATACCTTTTATTTCTTTTTGTTGTCTGATTGCTGTTGCTAGGACTTCTAGTACTATGTTGAACAATAGTGGCAAGAGTGGGCATCCTTGACGTGATCCTGATCTTAAGGGAAAGGCTCTCAATTTTTCCCCATTGAGGATGATATTCCCTGTGGGTTTTCATAGTTGGATTTTATGAACTTGAGGAATGTTCCCTCTATCCCTATACTCTGAAGAGTTTTAATCAGGAAAGGCTGCTGTATTTTGTCAAATGCTTTTTCTGCATCAATTGACAGGACCATTGGTTCTTTTCCCTTTTATTAATGTGTTCTCTCACGTTGATTGATTTGCGAATGTTGAACCACCCTTGCATCCTGGGGATAAATCCCACTTGGTCGTGGTGGATGATCCTTTTAATGTATTGTTGGATCCTATTAGATAGGATTTTGTTGAGGATTTTGGAATCCATATTCATCAGGGATATTGGTCTGAAATTCTCCTTTTTGATGGGGTCTTTGCCTGGTTTGGGGATTAAGGTAATGCTGGCCTCATAGAATGAGTTTGGAAGTTTTCCTTCTGTTTCTATTTTTTGAAACAGCTTCAGTGGAATAGGTATTATTTCTTCTTTGAATGTTTGGTAGAATTCCCCAGGGAATCCATCAGACCCTGGACTGTTGTTTTGGGGAGGTTTTTGACCACTGCTTCAATCTCATTACTGGTTGTTGGCCTATTCAGGTTGTCAATTTCTTCCTGTTTCAGTCTTGGCAGCTTATAGGTTTCCAGGAAGGCCTCCATTTCATTCAGATTGCTCAGTTTATTGGCATATAGTTGTTGATAATAATTTCTAATAATTGTTTCTATTTCCTTGGTGTTGGTCGTGATCTCTCCCCTTTCATTCATAATTGTATTAATTTGGGTCCTTTCTCTTTTCTTTTGGATAAGTCTGGCCAGTGGTTTATAGATCTTATTAATTCTCTCAAAGAACCAACTTCTAGTTTCGTTGATCTGATCTCCTGTGTTTCTGGTTTCTAATTCATTGATCTCTGCTCTAATCTTAATTATTTCTCTTCTAATGCATGGCTTAGGCATCGTTTGTTGCTTTTTCTCTAGTTCTTTAAGGTGTAGAGTTAGTTGGTGAATTCGGGATTTTTCTATTTTTTTGAGTGAGGCTTGGATGGCTATGTATTTCCCCCTTAGGACTGCCTTTGCAGTATCCCATAGGTTTTGGACCGATGTGTTTTCATTCTCATTGATTTCCATGAATTAAGTTCTTCTTTGATTTCCTGGTTGACCCAAACATTCTTGAGCAGGGTGGTCTTTAGCTTCCAAGTGTTTGAATTTCTGCCAATTTTTTCTTGTGATTGAGTTCAGTTTTAAAGCATTATGGTCTGAGAATATGCAGGGAATAATCTCAATCTTTTGGTATCAGTTGAGACCTGATTTGTGACCCAGTATGTGGTCTATTCTGGAGAAAGTTCCATGTGCGCTTGAGAAGAATGAGTATTCTGTTGTTTTAGGGTGGAATGTTCTGTATATATCTATGAGGTCCATCTTGTCCAGTGTGTCATTCAAAGCTCTTGTTTCTTTGTTGATTATCTGCTTAGATGATCTGTCCATTGCTGAGAGTGGAGTATTGAGGTCTCCGACAATTAACGTATTGTTATCAATGTGACTCTTTTTTTGGTTAACAGTTGGCTTATGTAGATGGATGCTCCCATGTTGGGGGCATAGATATTTACAGTTGTTAGAACTTCTTGTTGGATAGACCCTTTAAGAATGATATAGTGTCAAAAAAAAAAAAAAAAAAAGAATGATATAGTGTCCTTCTGTGTCCCTAACTACAGACTTTAGTTTAAAATCTAATTTGTCTGATAAAAGAATTGCTACCCAAGCTTTCTTTTGAGGTCCGTTGGCATGGAAGATGGATCTCCATCCCTTCACTTTCAGTCTGGATGTATCTTTAGGTTCAAAATGAGTCTCTTGTAGACAGCATCTGGATGGGTCCTGTCTTTTTATCCAATCTGCAACCCTGTGCTGTTTTATGGGAGCGTTTAGGCCATTCACGTTGAGAGTGATTATTGAAAGATATGAATTAATTGTCATCATGTTGCCTGTGAAGATGTTGTTTTTATAGATTGTCCCTGTAAATTTCTGTTGTTTATCACTCTTGGGATCTTTCTCCTCTTATAGGACCCCCCTTAATATTTCTTGCAGGGCAGGCTTAGTGGTCACATATTCTTTCAGTTTCTGCCGGTCTTGGAAGCTCTGCATCTCTCCATCCATTCTAAATGACAGCCTTGCCGGATAAAGTATTCTTGGCTGCATGTTCTTCTCATTTAGTACCCTGAATATGTCTTGCCAGGCCTTTCTGGCTTGCCAGGTCTCTGTGGATAGGTCTGACATTATTCTGATGTTCCTCCCTCTGTACGTAAGGAATCTCTTCCCCCTAACTGCCCTTAAAATGGTTTCCTTTCTTCTAAGATTTAGGAGTTTTACTATTACATGCCGGGGTGTTGGCCTGTTTTCCTTGATCTTCGGAGGGGTCCTCTCTGCCTCTAGGACACGAATGTTTGTTTCATTCCCCAGATTAAGGAAGTTCTCAGCTACAATTTGCTCAAATATATCTTCTAGTCCTCTCTCTCTCTCCAACCCCTCAGGGATTCCAATAATTCTGACATTGGAATGTTTCATGGTGTCACTTATTTCTCTGATTCTATTTTCATGAATTCTGAGTTGTTTTTCGCTGGCCTCCTCTTTTCCCTTTTTGTCTATTGATTGGTCTTTCGGTCACAAATTCATTCTTCTGCCTTGCTTACCCTAGCTGTTAGATTGCCTAGATTAGACTGGATCTCATTGATAGCATTTTTAAATTCTGCCAATTCAGCTTTCATTTCTGCCGTTAGAGACTCTATGTTGCCATTAATTGATTTCTCCATTCTAGCTATTGTCTTCATTATTGCTAGCCTGAATTCCACCTCTGACATCTTAGTTATATCTGCATCCATTTGTAAATCTGCAGCATAAGTCATAATCTCTGAGTCTTTTCTATTTTGGGGGTTCCTCCTTCTAGGCATTCTGTTGATGGGTAGTTGAGGGTATGTATAGAGTCCAAATTATTGACCAGAACCCAAGCAAGATGCACCTGTTTTCTAGGGAACTTAGGGTTGCAGGCCTCTTGCTCTCCCAGTCTGTCTTCTGGGGGAGGGGCCTGCCACACTGTTACTCAGGCAACCCTGTTTGGGCCGAGTTGCCCTGCCCCCTGTGGAGGGGGATGGGCTCAGTGAGAACCAGTTTTTTGGTGCTTTTGTTCTCCGGCGGCTTTCCCTGGCAGTTTTCTGCGTCTCTTCCAAGAATCAGGGCAGAAGAGAGCGTTTCCAACCCTCTGTCTCAGAGCAGAGAGATCGCAGTCTGTTCTTCAGTGAGCTCTCCAGGCCACACTATCTCCATTTCCATTAAGCTGCAGTGTCCTGGGTTGTAAGCCCTTCTGCAGTGCCCCCAGTCCTGCCTCCAGGTCAGGGCATGTGTCTGCCCTTTGTGCTTCTAAAACCGCCAGCTGTTCCCAGTTTGCACACGCGACCTTGCCGCTCCAGGTTTCCGTCTGGGGGGCTGCCCTAAAGTCCTTTCCCTGCCACTACCGGTCTGTGAGTCTCTGCCCCGTCCCCAGAGAGCGAGGCTGTTGCTCACTGGCAATGTAGGATCCCCACGGCCAGGCTCCCTCCCGCTGCCATTTATCCTCTGATATCTGCCTGTGGAATCATGGCTCCCCGCTTTGTACCTCAAAACCAACCACTCGCGATATTCTGTTTGTAGAGATCCAGATCTATTTTCTTACATCTCAGGCTGTTTTCGTGGGTGCTCAGAGTGGTCTGGTAGATATCCAGCTCAATTCTGGGGACTGGTTTGAATAGGGTCCACTACTCCTCCGCCATCTTTCTCTCATCAACCGGTATTTGACTTTAACCCTTAGAACAAAATATACCCCGTGAGTCTATATCATATATATAAAAATCAAATACATCAATGAGGGAGAAGGAACAGTTCTTCCTTACAATTGAATTCCAACTACTAGATGTAGACAGAAAGGGGAAATACAGAATCATCATTGCAATTGCCCCAATAACTGTTGTAGACAAGATTCACCAATGGATGCTAGAATAAGTGGGCAAAAGTTTGAGAAGAAATAGGATTTGCAGTCTCAAAGTATCTCCCCAAAGATGTTTATTAACTGTAAATGTAGAGATAGTATTTAGTGGGGAAAACTAGCAGACACCAACCCATACAAATGATCAAGGTAAATATCACCAGTAATAAGACATACCAATATCACAAATCCATTATATGATGCATAAAGTTGTGTGTGTGTGTGTGGTAGTCTCTCCAAAAATATAAAGCCTTTCTGTTATGACTGTTTTTTCCCCCTAAAATTCATACGTATGGAGCCCTAATCCCCATTGTGGCTGTATTTGGAGATAGGGGCTTTAAGGAAGTAATTAAGGTTACATGAGATAATAACGATAGGGCCTTAATCCAATAGGATTAGTGTCCTTATAAGAGGACACATCAGGGTGCACCCCTCCTCTCTCTCCACACCCTCACCCTAGCACAAATGCACTAAGCCAGCATGCTGAAACTGAGGAAAGGTTATGTGAGGACAGTGAGAATGCTGCCATCTGCAAGCCAGGAAAAGGAATCTCACCAGAAACTGAACTGACTGGAACCTTGATCTTGGACTTCTAGAACTGTGAGAAATGATATTTTTGTTGCTTAAGCCACCTAGTCTCTGCTATTTTGCTATGGTAGCCTTAGCAGACTAATACACTTTCCAAGCATGAGAAATTATCAGATAAACTCAATTTGTAGGGCATTCTACAAAATTACTGATTAGTATTCTTCCAAAGTGTCAAGATCAAAAGACAAGGAAAAAAGTGAAGAACTGTTGCACACTGGAAGAGACTAAGGAGGGAAAAAAACCCAAAACAACTACATGCAATAGGGGACCCAGGATAAGATTCTGGAACAGAAAGATGACATAAGTGGAAAAAAATATGTAAAATTTGAATAAGGCCTGTAGTTTAGCTAATAATAATGCACCAATGTTAATTTCTTGTTCTTGTTGTAGGGTGTTAAATTTAGAAATAGGATAAAGGATATAAGGGAAAATTTTTTTTACTATTTTTGCCTTTTTTCTGTAAGTCTAAAATTAGATCAAAACAAAAAGTTTAAAAACAAAAGAAAATCATTTAAAAATGTAAATCAGAACATTTCCTCCCTTGTCAAAATCCTCTAGTGGCTTTCTATCTCACTCAAAATAGATGCCAAATTCTACACAACAGCCTAATAACCCTAAACTAATTGTCTCCCTGTTTTCTCTGTAACCTCATCTCCTGCTAGTGCCCCCACCCCTACTGAACTTTAGCCAGACTAGCTTCTTGCTGTTCCTTAAATATAGCAGGCACATTCCTGGCTCAAGTCCTTGCATGGTTTTTTCCAACTACCATTGGTTGTTCCTCCTCTAGCTAACTGCATGGCCTGCTCCCTCACTATTTTTGTCTTTACTCAAATATTACCTCATCAGTTAAGCATTCCCCAACACCCTGTTTAATTTTGCACCAACCAGCCTCCTGCAATTCCAAATTCTGATATTATTTTTTCCATAACCCTTATCATTAACAATATTCTGCTTTTTTTACTTATTTAATTCTATTAGTATATGTTGACATACAATAGAGTTTCTGCTGCACCTAAGTTTAAGTTAGGGGAGGCTGCTTTATCTCCAATGTCTCATTCCAGTTTCAAGAGTGGGAAGAAAGAAGCAATAAGGAAGAAAACAATATGAAGAAAACAAAACTTTTCTTATTGGATCACTGGCCAAATTGTGTTACGTGGCCACCTTTAACTGCAATGAAGGTTGGGAACATTACTGTTCAAACAAAATTTACCTTCTGTTGGTAAAGGAGAAAGAGAGTGAATACTGGGTAGATTGCTGATAATGCCTGCCACAAGAACCATATCTACCACATTTTCACAAAAAGTTGAGGTTATAAAGACAAATAATAAATACTTTAACCTCTTCAGACAAAAAAATTATTGAAGGTAGACCAAAACTTTCATAATTTCTAATTTTGTTTCAGAAATACTAAGGGGAAAAAGCAAGAGAGCTTTAGAGTTCTGAGGAGAAAAAAAAATGTAAATCAAGAATTTTCTACATATCTAAGTTTTTTAAAAAGATTTATTTATTTGAAAGAGGGAGAGAGAGCACGAGCGGGAGGGGCAGAGGGAGAGGGAGAGAGAATCTCAAGCATACTTCACACTGAGCATGGAGCCCAACACAGAGCTTGATCTCATGACCCTGAGATCCTGACCTGAGCAGAAACCAAGAGTCCGGTGCTTAACCAACTGTGCCACCCAGGCGCCCCTGCATATCTTAAGTTTTGAATGATGTATGATATCAACGAAAATATATTCTCATATACTCAAGAGCCCAGAAAATATACTTTTCATCTTTTCTTCTTGAATAAAATTACTTAAACATGTACTATTACAACTGCTCATTGTGTCTTCTTTAAAAAAAATATTCCTACCTTTGGTAACTTTGTAGTATGTCAATTTGACTAGGCTGAACTACATTTCCCAGAATTCCCTTTGGTGTACATTTCCAGGTAGGGTTACAAAGAGATTCTTGTGGGAGAATTGGAGGGCAAAAGTGAAGCAGCAGTCATCTTGTAGCTCTCACACATTGTCTCTGATCTACTGGCTCATCTTGGCAAGAGACAGTGGCCAGGTCCAAAACTACTTTATCTTCCCTAGATCTTTCTTCAGTTTCTCTTACTCTTTGGCCAGGTGACTGTGTTTAGCTATGTGAAAAAGATCCCTGGCTTCTCTAGGACATGTGTACCATCAAGATCAGAGACAACAAGAACTGACAAAGATTTCAGTCTGTTCTGGTGGCCTTCAGCTTGTGCCTGTGTGTTCCAATTTGTTCTTGCTTTCCCTCACACTACATTCATTTTTTCTTCCTGACTTTCTGCGCTGTGGACTTCAAGTTCCACGATCAATGGGAAGAGAGTATCTTCTCACAAGAAGGCAAGAAGATCAAACTCCTGAAATCTTTTTACACACAAACCACATTCTAGTAGTTCTGCTTCTTTGACTGAACTCTGACTGATACACTACTCTTGAATTTATAAAGAAATTCTCGCATAATTTCTTCTAAGGGTTTTAGAATTTTGCTTTCAAGGAATGGTCTTTACCTCATGTTGATTTTTGTGTATAGCATGAATAAGAAGTCCAATTTCATTTTTTCTCCATATGTTTAACAAATTGCACCAGAATTCTTAATTGAAAAATCCATCTTTTTTTGAACGACATGGAATAACAACTTTATCATATAGCAGGTGTCTATATATGTATAGACTTATTTTCCTTGTCTTTCTCTTAGGTTCCATTGGTATATCTATGTCTCAGTAAATGTGTTTTGATTACAATAGCTTTAATATAAACCTTAGCAAGTACTCTATTTTACTCCTCTTTATCAAAAATATCTTTGAATTCTGAAACAAAAATATCTATGAATTCTTGATCTTTTTCATTTTAATATATATTTTAGAATTATCAAATTCCATAATGCAATATGTTGGGCAGGTATTGGGGTTGAGTAGAATCAATAGAATAGTTTGAAGATAATTGACGTGTATACAATGTTGATAGATACAATCTCTAAGCATGGCACATTTTTCCATTATTTTAGCCTTCTGTAATGCCTTTCAATTGAGTTTTAAAACGTTTTTTTTTATTATGTTCAGTTAGCCACTGTATAGTACATCATTAGTTTTTTATGCAGTATTCAATGATTCATTAGTTACATATAACAGGACCATCACATGTGCCCTCCTTAATACCCATCATCCTGTTACCCCCTCCCCTACCCCCCTCCCTTCTGAGACCCTCAGTTCATTTCCTGGGTCCATAGCCTCTCATGGTTCATCTCCCTCTCTGATTTCTCCCCCTTCAGATTTCCCTCCCTTCCCCTCTAGTCCTCCATGCTATTGCTTATGTTCCATATATGAGTGAAACCATATGATAATTGTCTTTCTCCGCTTGACTTACTTCACTTAGCATAATCCCCTCCAGTTCCATCCATCTTGATGCAAATGGTGGGTATTCATCCTTTCTGACGGCTGAGTAACATTCCATTGTATATGTGTACCACATCGTCTTTGTCCATTCATCTCTTGAAGGGCATCTCGGCTCCTTCCACAGTTTGGCTACTGTGGACATTGCTGTTATGAACGTTGGGGTGCATGTGGCCCTTCTTTTCACTACATCTATATCTTTGGGGGTAAATACCTAGTAGTGCAATTGCTGGGTCGTAGGGTAGCTCTATTTTTAACATCTTGAGGAACCTCCACACTGTTTTCCAGAGCGGCTGTACCAGCTTGCATTCCCACCAACAGTGTAGGAGGGTTCCCTTTTCTCCACATCCTTGTCAATATTTGTTGTTTCCTGTCTTGTTAATTTTGGCCATTCTAACTGGTGTAAGGTGGTATCTCACTGTGGTTTTGATTTGTATTTCCTTGATGGCTAATGATTTTCTCAAATTCAACACTCAAAAAAACAAATAGCCCAGTCAAAAAATGGGCAGAAGACATGAACAGACACTTCTCCAAAGAAGACATACAAATGGCTAACAGACATATGAAAAAATGCTCAACATCATTAAAATATTTTCTAACAAGGTGTTGCACAACTTTTTGAATATTTATTTCTAAATACTTGATATTTTTGATATATTAAAATGGCAACTAACAATATTTTTTAGTGTGAAATATAACACTCTAAAAGTGCTTAATGGAATCACACTCTATGTATTTATCAGCGTGCTGCCTTTTTACTCAATATTATATTTTAAAGATTCAACCATCAGCTCATTCATTTTCATTGCCATGTGATATTTCATTGTATGTATATACCACAACTTATAGCAGCATAATACTCTCTAGTTCCATCCATGTCATTGCAAATGGAAAGACTTCATTCTTTTTTATGGCTGAATAATATTCCAATATATATCACATCTTCTTTATCGATTCATCTATTGATATACACTTGGGTTGCTTCCATATCTTGGCTACTGTAAATAATGCTGCAATAAACATAAGGGTGCATATATTTTTTCAAATTAGTTTTTCTTTTCTTTGGGTAAATACCTAATAATAAAATCATTTGTCCATATAGTATTTCTATTTTTAATTTTTTGAGGAACCTCCATACTATTTTCCACAGTGGCTGCACCAATTTACATTTCCACCAAGAGTGCACAAAGGTTCATTTTTCTCCACATCCCCACCAACACTTGTTATTTCTTATCTTTTTGATTCTAGCTCTTCTGACAGGTATAAGGTGATATCTCATTGTGGTTTTGATTTGAAGTTTCCTGATGTTAAGTGATATTGAGCATCTTTTCATGTGTCTGTTGGTCATCTGTATGTCTTCTTTGGAAAAATTGGCCATTCAGTTCTGCTCATTTTTAATCAGATTATTTGTTTTGTTTTGTTTTTTTTTTTTTGGTGTTGAGTTGTATAAGTTCTTTATATATTTCAGATATTAACCCGTTTTCAGATATATCATTTGCAAATATCTTCTCCCATTCAGTTGTTGCTTTTGGTTTTATTGATGGTTTCCTTTGCTGTGCAAAAGCTTTTGTTTTTAATGAAGCCCCAATAGTTTATTTTTGCTTTTGTTTTCCTTACCTGAGGAGACATATTTAAAAAATGTTGCTAAGCCCAATGTCCGAGAGATTACTGCCTGTGTTTTCTTTAAGGAGCTTTATTGTTTCCAGTCTCACATTTAGGTCTTTAATTCATTTTGAGTTTACTTTTGTGTATGGTGTGAGAAAGTTGGTCAATTTCATTCTTTTGCATGTAGCTGTCCAGTTTTCTCAACTCCATTTATTGAAGAGACTTTTTCCCCATTGTATATTCTTGCCTCCTTTGTCATAGATTAATTGACCATATCAGTTTTGATTTATTTCTGCATTCTTTATTCTGTTATACTGATCTGTGTGTCTATCTTTGTGCCAACACCATACCGTTTTGATTACTATAGTTCTGTAGTATATCTTGAAACCTGGGATTGTCATACCTCCAGCTTTATTCTTTCTCAAGATTTCTTTGGCTATTTGGGGTCTTTTGTGGTTTCATACAAATTTTAACATTTGTTCTAGCTCTGTGAAAGGTGATATTTGGGGATTTTGATTGAGATTGCATTGGATCTGTAGATTGCTTTGAGTCATATGAACATTTTAACAATATTAATTCTTCCAATCCATGAGCATAGGATAACTTTCCATTTGTTTGTGTCATCTTCAATTTCTTTCATTAATGTTTTATAGTTTTCATATAATACGTCTTTCATCTCCTTGGTTAAATTTATTCCTATTCTTAGGTATTTTATTCTTTTTGGTGCAATAGTAAATGGGATAGATTTTAAATTTTTTCCTGCTACTTCATTATTATTGTATAGAAATGCAACAGATTTCTGCATATTTATTTTGTATCCTGCAACTTTACTGAATTCATTTATTACTTATAATAGTGTCTTTATATTTCATAAGTCAAATCTCCTGCAACAGTATCTTGGCTATTTCCAGTTCTTTGAATTTCTATACATATTTTAGAATCATTGTCAGCTGTTGACCTACACATACACAATATTGTGCTTTTGACTGTGATAATATTTAAACTATAAATCGATTTTGAGGAGAATTGACATTTTTATCAGTGTTTTCAATCCATGAAATAGGATATCATTTTATTTAGGTCTACCTTAATTTCTCTCAATAAAGTTTTGTGGTTTTCTCCAAATATTTTCTCCCATTCACTGGTGACTCTTTGTGTTGTTGATGGTTTCCTTTGCCGTGCAAAAGCTTTTTATTTTGGAGTAATGCCAAGAATTTATTTTTGCTTTCATTTCCCTTGCCTGAGTAGACATACTCATAAATATGTTGCTAAGGACAGTGTCCAAGGGATTACTGCATAAACACATTCTATTTTCCATACCTACTTTTCATATATAGTTGTTTTTGTTCACCCTTATTACTTCTAGTGGTTTTCATTACATGTCTTAATTAGAATTTTTAATCTTTAGAATCCATAATTTCTAGTAAAAACTAAGAAGTAAGCAATTGTGGACTGGCAAATTTATAAATATATAGCATAATTTCTAGAAGTATGTTTCCTCATAGCAAAATTTTCAGTGTAGCACAAAACATGCTTATTAATAGACCCAAATATTTCAGTCTTTTAATTTTCTAAAAAATTAAAATCCAAAAATAAACATGTTTAGCATTTGATGTTTATCTTGTTTTGAAATGATTTAGATATCTAATGAATAATCATTGTTTAGTTTAACTTAGTATAAACTATCTTATTTACATTATTTAAATTTATTTAAATTACTTGCTCTTAACAATTATGCTTGTATTAGACATTAAACAGCTAACCGTCATCTTATTTTTCTTGTTGAAAAATTTTGAAGACATGCCTGCTTATTTTTATTAAACAAAATTTATTTGTCAAAAATTACCCCAATCATGTGAACATGAAACACATTTAAGTTAGTCTATATTTCTGATATTATGCTTGACTTATATAAACACTTAATTGTCTTTAAGGCAATTAAATAGAGCTCGTTACAAATTAATTTTGATAATACCATCTGAAAGTAGAAAAATATCACATGTCTATAACGTACATGTGTAGATACACATAAATATACAGACAGCTACAGAGATCTTATAGCTTTTGCCTTAACATTTTAAACCACATCTCAGGTACAAAACTCAAAAGAACAGTTGCATTTGAATTGTGTTTCAGAGAGATAGACTAAGTTAAGTTTACCAGCTCAGATGGCCAAAGTTTTTTACTAAAGATTTTCCTTTTAAAGCTGTTTTTGTAGTTATTTTGTCTTTTATAAGCTTCTACAGGTCACTCAAAGAAAGCATTCCATTGCCTCTGAAAGGTTTGAAATCCTCTCTTTTAAGTGTGCCCCTTATAGTGGACTTATCTAAGTCAAAATTCTCCAAAATGGCCATTATAATTCCAAAAGTTCACCCATTTTCCAAAAAAGCACAAGATACTTGTCCATCAACCATGTGGAACCAATATTTGCTTTACATTCTCTAAGACATCTTAACTATGAGAGGCCCTGTTTTCCATCAACTGTCCAAGACACAGTGAATCTACATGATTCTTCCCCCCTCCCCCCAAGAAACAGAATGGGTTGACCTACCAAAAAATTTTTAACAAACAAAATACAGAAAGGCACAATAAAATTGGAGAGCTCCAAATGCAAAGAGCAGAGCTCAGAACCAAATACACATCAAAACCACAATGATATCACCTTACACTTGTCACAATGGGTAGTATCAAAAAGATAAGAAATAACAAGTGTTGGTGAAGATGTGGATAAAAAGGAACCCTCATGCACTGTTGGTGGGAATGTAAATTGGTGCAACCTTTGCCCACTTTTTAATTGGGTTGTTTTTTGCTATTGAGTTGTATGAGGTCCTTGTATATTTTGGATATTAATCCTTTATGTGATATGTAGTTTGAAAATATTTTCAATGCCATAGATTGCCTTTCCATTTTGTTGATAGTTTCCTTTGCTGAGAAGAAGTTTTGTATCTGATGTAGTTCTACTTGTTTATTTTTGGTTTTTTTATTGCTTTGTTTTTGCTGTCAAATTAAAAAAAAAATCCTTGCCAAGACCAATGTCAAGGAGCTTACTCTCTAATTTCTACTAGGAGTTTACGGCTTGGGTTTTATAGTCAAGTCTTTAATGCATTTTGAATTGATTTATGTGTATGGTATATGATAGTGGCCCATTTCATTGTTTTGCATGTGGCAATCCAGTTTTCCCAACAATATTTATTGAAGAGACTCTTTTTCCCCACTGTATATAGTTGGCTTCTTTGTTGTAAATTAATTGAAAATATATGTGTATTCCATTGATCTCTGTGTTCGTTTTTATGCTAATACTGTACTTTTTCATTATTAAGTTATGTGGTATCGTTTGAAATCAGGAAGCTTGATGCTGCCATCTTTGTTCCTCTTTCTCAAGATTGCTTTGGCTGCTCAGGGTATTTGTGGTTCCATATACATTCCAGGATTGTATTTTCCTATTTCTGTAAAAAAAAAAATGCTATTTGAATTTGATAGGGATTGCAATGAATCTGTAGACTGTATTGCAGAGTATAAAGGTTTATTTTTTTCAAAGATTTTATTTATTTATTTGAGACACACACACAGAGAGAATGCACAAGTGGGGGGGGAGGGACATAGGGTAAGGGAGAAGCAGACTCGCTGCTGAGCATATATCCTGTGTGCTCATACATACACATTCTCTCCTGCTATTGAGATCTTTCACTGCAGTGATATATTTGATGAACCTACACTGACAACATCATAATCACCCAAAGTCCATAGGTTACATAAGAGTTCACTTGGTGTTGTGCATTCTATGGGTTTTGACAAATGTATAATGACATATATTTACTATCATAGTACCATACACAATAGTTTCACTGTCCTAAAAATATTCTGTACTCTATTTATTCCTTCTCCCTCCTAACCCCTGGAGATCACTGATCTTTTTACTGTGTCCATAGTTTTGCTTTTTCCAGAATGTCATATAGTTGGAATCATACAGTATATATCCTTTTAAAATGGACTAATTTTACTTAGTAATATGGATTTAATGTTCATCCATGTCTTTTCATGGCTTAATAGCTCATTTCTTTTTAGAACTGAATAATACTCTATTGTCTGGATATGCAACAGTTTATTCACTCACCTACTGAAAGACATCTTGGTTGCTTTCAACTTTTGACAATTATGAGTAAATTTGCTATAAACATCCATGTGCAGATTTTTAAATGAACATCCTAAGTTTCAACTCCTCTGGATAAATACCAAGGAGCATGATTGCTGGATCA
This sequence comes from Phoca vitulina, assembly GCF_004348235.1. Classification (NCBI taxonomy): domain Eukaryota; kingdom Metazoa; phylum Chordata; class Mammalia; order Carnivora; family Phocidae; genus Phoca; species Phoca vitulina. The sequence goes on from NW_022589705.1 coordinate 9,562,995, forward strand.
TATGGTAAGAGTATGTTTAGTTTTATAAGAAATTGCCAATTGTTTTCCAAAGTGGCTATACTATTTTGTATTCTTATCAACAATGAATGAGAGTTCTTATTGTTCCACATTTTCATCAGCATTTGGTATTGTCAGGTATTTTGGATTTTGGTCATTCTATCAACGTGTGGTAGTATCTTATTGTTGTTTTTTTTTTAAGATTTATTTATTTACTTGAGGGGGGAGGCCATGACCTGAGCTGAAGGCAGATGCTTAACCATCTGAGCCACCCAGGTGCCCCTCTTTGGAGGCTTTAAAGACTTTTTGACTTCGGATTTTTACAGTTTAATTATGATGTATCTATGTATGTATTTCTTTTTGTTTATCCAGGTTTACTGTTTCTTTAATATGGTTATTTGTGTCTTATTTGTTCTGGAAAATTCTCAGACATTTTTTACTATTACTTTTGCTATTCTTGCTCTTCTCTCCTACAACTCTGATTAAACATTTGCTAAATCTTTTTTTGCTGAATCTTTCATATTAAAAGATATCCTTTACATGTCTATCTTTATTACAGACTACAATGCCCTTTCTGAATAATATATCCTGTTATATTTTCTAGTTCACTAATTTTCCTTTCTGCTGTATCCAATCTGCTGTATCCAATCTGCTTCAAAGTAAATCCACTGAGACTTAAATTTTATTTATTGCATTTTTAATTTCAAGAAGGTATACTCATCCTATGGATAAAGAAGATGTGATACACACACACACACACACACACACACACACACACACTAGAAAATTATGCAGTCATCAAAAAACCCCGAAATATTGCCATTTGCAATGATGTGGGTGGAACTAGAAGGTATTATGCTAAGTGAAATAAGTCAATCTGAGAAAGACAATTATCATATGATCTCACTGATATGAGGAATTTGAGAAACAAGACAGAGAATCAGAGGAAGGAAGGGAAAAATGAAACAAGACGAAACCAGAGAGGGAGACAAACCATCAGAGACTCTCAATCTCAGGAAACAAACTGAGGGTTGCTGGAGTGGAGGGGGGTGGGAGGGATGGGGTGGCTGTGTGATGGACACTGGGGAGGGTATGTGCTATGGTGAGTGCTGTGAATTGTGTAAGACTGATGAATCACAGACCTATACCCCTGAAACAAATAATACATTATATGTTAATAAAAAAAAGAAGTTATACTCATCCTGTTTCATATATTCTGTTTATTTTTCCATATTCTGTAGGTATTTTGAAGTTTATAATTTATTTCTTTGAATGTGGTAAGCAGTTATTTTAAAATCTGTAATTGGTAATTTCAATATCTGAAATTTATGCAGGTCTGTTTCTGCTGTTTATTGTTTTTGCTGGTTCTCACTCATGTTGCCATGTTTATTGTGTGTATTTCTATTTTTGGCTAATAGTTGGTAATTAACCTTGTAAAATTAGCTTTGAGATGTCCTTAAGGTCTTAGGTAGAAGTTCCTTCCACTAGAGTTGCTTTATTACTTACTTTTTCCTGGTCCTTGTAGGTACCACTAGTCAGGAAGCACCCCAAAGTAACTCTATAGCCTGGACCTAAACTATGATTCACCCAGGTGTAAACCTGAATGACAGCCCAACTGTGGACCCTACTTCTTATGCCCAGTTTTGTTTTTCTTAATTCTTATACTCTGCTTTTGCCATAGAAGAAGTTTAAGAAAGTACCTTTCTGTTACAGTTTTGTGAGAAGTTTTTATTGGGTGTATTTTGTTCTTTGGTGTTTGGGCTTTTTCTTGGGGGGGGGTTAACTTAAAAATATTTTTTATTACAGTAAAATATATGCATAACCTAAAATTGACCATTTTAACCATTTTTAAAAATTTTATTATGTTATGTTAATCACCATACATTACATCATTAGTTTTTGATGTAGTGTTCCATGATTCATTGTTTGCATATAACACCCAGTGCTCCATTCAGTACATGCCCTCTTTAATACCCATCACCAGGCTAACCTATCCCCCCACCCTCTCCCCTCTAGAACCCTCAGTTTGTTTCTCAGAGCCCATAGTCTCTCATGGTTTGTCTCCCCCTCCGATTCCCCCCCTTCATTTCTCCCTTCCTACTATCTTCTTTTTTTTTTTTTTTTTTTAACATATAATGTATTATTTGTTTCAGTCAGAATGGCTAAAATTAACAAGTCAGGAAACGACAGATGTTGGCGGGGATGTGGAGAAAGGGGAACCCTCCTACACTGTTGGTGGGAATGCAAGCTGGTGCAGCCACTCTGGAAAACAGTATGGAGGTTCCTCAAAAAGTTGAAAATAGAGCTGCCCTATGACCCAGCAATTACACTACTGGGTATTTACCCCAAAGACACAGATGTAGTGAAAAGAAGGGCCATATGCATCCCAATGTTCATAGCAACAATGTCCGCAATAGCCAAACTGTGGAAAGAGCCGAGATGTCCTTCAACAGCTGAGTGGATAAAGAAGATGTGGTCCATATAAACAATGGAATATTATGCAGCCATCAAAAGGAATGAAATCTTGCCATTTGCAATGACATGGATGGAACTGGAGGGTATTATGCTGAGCGAAATAAGTCAATTAGAGAAAGACATGTATCATATGATCTCACTGATATGAGGAATTCTTAATCTCAGGAAACAAACTGAGGGTTGCTGGAGTGGTGGGGCGTGGGAGGGATGGGGTGGCTGGGTGATAGACATTGGGGAGGGTATGTGCTATGGTGAGTGCTGTGAATTGTGTAAGACTGATGAATCACAGACCTGTATCATTTTAAGTGTATAGTTCAGTAGTATTAACATTGTTGTGCAACCATTAAACCTCTCATTTAATATAATAAGAAAGTAAAGCTCAAGAGGCCAACTTGTCCAGTGTCACACAGGTGATTGGTGGAAGAGCTCTACATTGTGCAGTCAGTGCTTTTCCTATTCATTCATTTTATGGATAAGAAAATCGAGTCCGAAAGGTAAAGTGACCTTGAACACATCAGGAGGAGGACTGGTAACATCTACAGACCTCATAGGCCAATGCTCTGCTTTCTCCACCTCACTATTTCAGACGGCCCCAATCTCCCTCACCATTTTCCTTTCCCAGTTCTTTCCACAGAAATTCCAGGGCTCTGCTCACCAAAAAGTGAGTTTCACACAGCCAATTATCACCTAAAAATATATATCCTGAAATTGGTGCTTGGCAAGTGTCAAATCCATTGGCTGCAATATGTCTTCACACCAGACTTCAGTAGTTTGTCAGTTATGGATTAAAGACACTACTTTCCACAATTTCCCACCACTGCTAAAGTTTTTCATGCATTGTTTTTGGCTGCAAATCAAGTTTAAAGAATTGGGAGAGTAATTTAGGTTATTTGTAATACATTATATAAATTGAGATTAATTTGATTAAACATATGGTCATTTACATATAACTGATAAATTATTGAACATTAAATTTGAAACTAATGATGTACTATAAGTTGGCTAATTGAATTTAAATTTAGAAAATAAATAAAATTAAAATGATGCAACCCCCCCCCCAAAAAAAGGAAACTTGAGAAAATAGGACCTGTCTCATAATATGGTAGGTTTTCCCCAGTATGAAGGCAGGATATTCACAAGATTCAAGCTGGTCAAAAAAAGGACACATGCCCACCAAGATTCCAAAACGGTCCATGATGAGGGTCAAACAGCATTCAGTATCTATGATTATGCTTTGCATTATACCTCTTGTTTTGTTATCAGGAAACTCTATTACACTTTGTCCTAACTAAAATATCTTTATCAGTTCCAACACGGATCATACAAATGTGTAAGCTAATATGAGCTAAAGGTTTGAACATGCCTTCTTCCTATAGTCCCAGATGCCAATAGGCTTTTAAACAAATAAAAACAAGTTAAAATTCACATGTAATGAAACCTGGAAATAGACCAAATACCTTTCAAGTGGGGAATGTATAAGCAAACTATGGTACAATACACCATTATAGAATGGTGTATAGAAATGATCTACTTATATAATGCATTAATATAGAACTTCAAAAACATTATGCTAAGTGAAATAAATGGGACTGTAAAGGCTGCCTACTATGTGATTCCATTTATGACATTTTTTTAAAATTTTTTTATTGTTATGTTAATCCCCATACATTACATCATTAGTTTTAGATATAGTGTTCCATGATTCATTGTTTGTGCATAACACCCAGTGCTCCATGCAGAACGTGCCCTCCTCAATACCCATCACCAGGCTAACCCATCCTCCCAACCCCCTCCCCTCTAGAACCCTCAGTTTGTTTTTCAAAGTCCATTGTCTCTCATGGTTCTTCTCCCCCTCCGATTTCCCCCCCTTCATTCTCCCCCTCCTGCTACATTCTTCTTCTTTTTTTCTTTCTTAACATATATTGCATTATTTGTTTCAGAGGTACAGATCTGAGATTCAACAGTCTTGCATAATTCACAGCGCTTACCAGAACACATACCCTCCCCAGTGTCCATCACCCAGTCACCCCATCCCTCCCACCCCACCCCCCACTCCAGCAACCCTCAGTTTGTTTCCTGAGATTAAGAATTCCTCATATCAGTGAGGTCATATGATACATGTCTTTCTCTGTTTGACTTATTTCGCTCAGCATAATACCCTCCAGTTCCATCTACGTCGTTGCAAATGGCAAGATCTTATTCCTTTTGATGGCTGCATGATATTCCATTGTATATATATACCACATCTTCTTTATCCATTCATCTGTTGATGGACATCTTGGCTCTTTCCACAGTTTGGCTATTGTGGACATTGCTGCTATAAACATCGGGGTGCACGTAGCCTTTCGGGTCCCTACTTTTGTATCTTTGGGGTAAATACCCAGTAGTGCAATTGCTGGATCATATGGTAGCTCTATTTTCAACTTTTTGAGGAACCTCCATACTGTTTTCCAGAGTGGCTGCACCAGCTTGCATTCCCACCAACAGTGTAGGAGGGTTCCCCTTTCTCCGCATCCCCGCCAACATCTGTCATTTCCTGACTTGTTAATTTTAGTCATTCTGACTGGTGTGAGGTGGTATCTCATTGAGGTTTTGATTTGGATTTCCCTGATGCCGAGCGATATTGAACACTTTTTCATGTGTCTGTTGGCCGTTTGGATGTCTTCTTTGGAAAAATGTCTGTTCATGTCTTCTGCCCATTTCTTGATTGGATTCTTTGTTCTTTTGGTGTTGAGTTTGATGAGTTCTTTATAGATTTTGGATACTAGCCCTTTATCTGATATGTCATTTGCAAATATCTTCTCCCATTCTGTCAGTTGTCTTTTGGTTTTGTTGACTGTTTCCTTTGCTTTGCAAAAGCTTTTTATCTTGATGAAGTCCCAATAGTTCATTTTTGCCCTTGCTTCCCTTACCTTTGGCGATGTTTCTAGGAAGAAGTTGCTGCGGCTGAGGTCGAAGAGGTTGCTGCCTGTGTTCTCCTTTAGGATTTTGATGGACTCCTGTCTCACATTGAGGTCTTTCAACCATTTGGAGTCTATTTTTGTGTGTGGTGTAAGGAAATGGTCCAGTTTCATTCTTCTGCATGTGGCTGTCCAATTTTCCCAACACCATTTGTTGAAGAGACTGTCTTTTTTCCATTGGACATTCTTTCCTGCTTTGTCAAAGATTAGTTGACCATATAGTTGAGGGTCCATTTCTGGGCTCTCTATTCTGTTCCACTGATCTATGTGTCTGTTTTTGTGCCAGTACCATACTGTCTTGATGATGACAGCTTTGTAATAGAGCTGGAAGTCTGGAATTGTGATGCCGCCAGCTCTGCTTTTCTTTTTCAACATTCCTCTGGCTATGCGGGGTCTTTTCTGGTTCCATACAAATTTGAGGATTATTTGTTCCATTTCTTTGAAGAAAGTGGATGGTATTTTGATGGGGATTGCATTGAATGTGTAGATTGCTCTAGGTAGGATTGACATCTTCACAATATTTGTTCTTCCAATCCATGAGCATGGAACGTTTTTCCATTTCTTTGTGTCTTCCTCAATTTCTTTCATGAGTATTTTATAGTTTTCTGAGTACAGATCCTTTGCCTCTTTGGTTAGATTTATTCCTAGGTATCTTATGGTTTTGGGTGCAATTGTAAATGGGATCGACTCCTTAATTTCTCTTTCTTCTGACTTGTTGTTGGTGTATAGGAATGCCACTGACTTCTGTGCATTGATTTTATATCCTGCCACTTTACTGAATTCCTGTATGAGTTCTAGCAGTTTTGGGGTGGAGTCTTTGGGATTTTCCACATAAAGTATCATATCATCTGCAAAGAGTGAGAGTTTGACTTCTTCTCTGCCAATTTGGATGCCTTTGATTTCTTTTTGTTGTCTGATTGCTGTGGCTAGGACTTCCAATACTATGTTGAATAGCAGTGGTGAGAGTGGACATCCCTGCCGCGTTCCTGACCTTAGGGGGAAAGCTCTCAGTTTTTCCCCATTGAGAATGATATTCGCTGTAGGTTTTTCATAGATGGCTTTTATGATATTGAGGTATGTACCCTCTATCCCTATACTCTGAAGAGTTTTGATCAAGAAAGGATGCTGTACTTTGTCAAATGCTTTTTCTGCATCTATTGAGAGGATCATATGATTCTTGTTCTTTCTTTTGTTAATGTATTGTATCACGTTGATTGATTTGCGGATGTTGAACCAACCTTGCAGCCCAGGGATAAATCCGACTTGGGCGTGGTGAATAATCCTTTTAATGTACTGTTGGATCCTATTGGCTAGTATTTTGGTGAGAATTTTGGCATCCATGTTCATCAGGGATATTGGTCTGTAATTCTCCTTTTTGATGGGGTCTTTGTCTGGTTTTGGGATCAAGGTAATGCTGGCCTCATAAAACGAGTTTGGAAGTTTTCCTTCCATTTCTATCTTTTGGAACAGTTTCAGAAGGATAGGTATTAATTCTTCTTGAAATGTTTGGTAGAATTCCCCTGGGAAGCCATCTGGCCCTGGGCTTTTGTGTTTTGGGAGATTTTTGATGACTGCTTCAATTTCCTTAGTGGTTATAGGTCTGTTCAGGTTTTCTATTTCTTCCTGGTTCAGTTTTGGTAGTTGATACATCTCTAGGAATGCATCCATTACTTCCAGGTTATCTAATTTGCTGGCATAGAGTTGCTCATAATATGTTCTTATAATTGTTTGTATTTCTTTGGTGTTGGTTGTGATTTCTCCTCTTTCATTCATGATTTTGTTGATTTGGGTCATTTCTCTTTTCTTTTTGATAAGTCTGGCCAGGGGCTTATCAATCTTGTTAATTCTTTCAAAGAACCAGCTCCTAGTTTCGTTGATCTGTTCTACTGTTCTTTTGGTTTCTATTTCATTGATTTCTGCTCTGATCTTTATTATTTCTCTTCTCCTGCTGGGTTTAGGCTTTATTTGCTGTTCTTTCTCCAGCTCCTTTAGGTGTAGGGTTAGGTTGTGTACTTGAGACCTTTCTTGTTTCTTGAGAAAGGCTTGTATTGCTATATACTTTCCTCTTAGGACTGCCTTTGCTATATCCCAAAGATTTTGAATAGTTGTGTTTTCATTTTCATTGGTTTCCATGAATTTTTTTAATTCTTCTTTAATTTCCTGGTTGACCCATTCATTCTTCAGTAGGATGCTCTTTAGCCTCCATGTATTTGAGTTCTTTCCGACTTTCCTCTTGTGATTGAGTTCTAGTTTCAAAGCATTGTGGTCTGAAAATAGGCAGGGGATGATCCCAATCTTCTGGTACCGGTTGAGACCTGATTTATGACCTAGGATGTGATCTATTCTGGAGAATGTTCCATGGGCACTAGAGAAGAATGTGTATTCCGTTGCTTTGGGATGGAATGTTCTGAATATGTCTGTGAAGTCCATTTGGTCCAGTGTGTCATTTAAAGTCTTTATTTCCTTGTTGATCTTTTGCTTAGACGATCTGTCCATTTCAGTGAGGGGGGTGTTAAAGTCCCCCACTATTATTGTATTGTTGTTGATGTGTTTCTTTGCTTTTGTTATTAATTGCCTTATATAATTGGCTGCTCCCATGTTAGGGGCATAGATATTTACAATTGTTAGATCTTCTTGTTGGATAGACCCTTTAAGTATGATATAGTGTCCTTCCTCATCTCTTATTACAGTCTTTGGTTTAAAATCTAATTTGTCTGATATAAGGATTGCCACCCCAGCTTTCTTTTGGTGTCCATTAGCATGGTAAATGGTTTTCCACCCCCTCACTTTCAATCTGGGAGTGTCTTTGGGTCTAAAATGAGTCTCTTGCAGACAGCATATCGATGGGTCTTGTTTTTTAATCCAATCTGATAGCCTGTGTCTTTTGATTGGGGCATTTAGCCCATTTACATTCAGGGTAACTATTGAAAGATAGGAATTCAGTGCCATTGTATTGCCTGTAAAGTGACTGTTACTGTATATTGTTTGTGTTCCTTTCTGGTCTATGTTGCTTTTAGGCTCTCTCTTTGCTTAGAGGACCCCTTTCAATATTTGTTGTAGGGCTGGTTTCGTGTTTGCAAATTCCTTTAGTTTTTGTTTGTCCTGGAAGCTTTTTATCTCTCCTCCAATTTTCAATGACAGCCTAGCTGGATATAGTATTCTTGGCTGCATATTTTTCTCATTTAGTGCTCTGAATATGTCCTGCCAGTCCTTTCTGGCCTGCCAGGTCTCTGTGGATAAGTCTGTTGCCAATCTAATGTTTCTACCATTGTAGGTTACATATCTCTTCTCCCGAGCTGCTTTCAGCATTTTCTCTTTGTCTCTGAGACTCGTAAGTTTTACTATTAGATGTCGGGGTGTTGACCTATTTTTATTGATTTTGAGAGGGGTTCTCTGTGCTTCCTGGATTTTGATGCCTGTTTCCTTCCCCAAACTAGGGAAGTTCTCTGCTATAATTTGCTCCATTATACCTTCTGCCCCTCTCTCTCTTTCTTCTTCTTCTGGGATCCCAATTATTCTAATGTTGTTTCGTCTTATGGTATCGTTTATCTCTCGAATTCTGCCCTCGTGATCCAGTAGTTGTTTATCTCTCTTTTTCTCAGCTTCTTTATTTTCCATCATTTGGTCTTCTATCTCACTGATTCTTTCTTCTGCCTCATTTATCCTAGCAGTTAGCGTCCCCATATTTGATTGCACCTCATTGATAGCCTTTTTGATTTCGACTTGGTTAGATTTTAGTTCTTTTACTTCTCCAGAAAGGGTTTCTCTAATAACTTCCATGTTTTTTTCAAGTCCAGCTAGTATCTTTAAAGTGATGATTCTGAACTCTAGATCTGACATCGTACTAATGTCCGTATTGAGTAGGTCCCTGGCAGTCGGTACTACCTCTTGTTCTTTTTGTTGAGGTGATTTTTTCCGTCTTGTCATTTTGTGCAGAGGAGAATAGATTAATGAGAGAACAAAATGCTAGCAGGGTAACAACGTCCCCAGAAAATATACTCTAAACAAATCAGAAAAGACCTGAAGCAGTGGGAAAAGAAAGGGAAAGAGATAAAAGAAAAGGAAAGAAAAAAAGAAAAAAGAAAAAGATAAAGATAAAAACAAACAAAAGCAGAACAAAACAAAACAAAACAAAAACAGAATGTGATCAAATCTGATCAGGCTGGATTATAAATCAGTGCCACACACTAGATTTTGGGTGTATTTTGGTCTGTTAAAAGAAAGTCCCTCCCAAAATTTTAAAGAAAGAAAAACTTATATATGTACAAAAATAAGAGTTTATATGATGAAGGGATGGAATATGACTGTAAAGATGAAAATTATAAAAAATTTTAAAAAAGGATTTGATAAGTTGTTTGAAAAAAGAAAGAAGAGGATTAAAAAAAAAAAGAAAGAAAAAAGGGAGAGAATGTGATCAGGCAGGGGAGTAGAAAAAAACCATACACTAGAGATTTAGATTAGATATTTTGATGTGTTAGAGGAAACTATCTCAAGATTTTAAAGAGAGAACAACTTATATATATATGCCAAAAATACGGGTAACTACTATGAAGGGATAGAATATGACTTTAAAAATGAAAAATAAAAATGTTTTTTTTTAAAAAAAGGGATTGATAAGATGTTGGTTGAAAAAGGGAAAAAGAAAAATTCAAAAAAAAAGAAAAAAGGAAAAAAGAAAAAAAGACAGTTAAAAAAAATAATTAACTTTGAAAGACTAAAGAATCATGGTAAAAAAGCCATGAATTCTATGTGCAGTATTCCCCTAGCGCTGGAGTTCTGCCGTTCTCACTGATCGGTAAACTTGGTCTTGGCTGGCTGTTCTCGCTGATCTTCTGGGGGAGGGGCCTGTTGCCGTGGTTCCCAAATGTCTTTGCCGGAGGCAAAATTGCGCCGCCCTTGCCGGTCCGGGCTAAGTAATCTGCTCGGGTTTGCTCTCGGGAGTTTTGTTCCCTGCAAGCTTTCTGTACAGCTTTGGAGGTGGAGAGTGAAAATGGCGGCCTCCCAGTCTCCGCCCCGGCGGAGCCGAGAACTCGGGGTCCCGCTCCTCAGCGAGCCCCCAGAGAAAAGCCGTCAGTCACTCCCGTCTCCCCGGTCTCCGGCCGCACTCTGTGCTCACCCGGCCTGTGACTCCGCCTTTCTATCTGGCATCCGACCCCGGGTGGAGTCTCCAAACCCAGCAGATCCCCGCGGTGCGCTCCCGCCGCTCCTCCCGGGGGAAGAAGGTGAGTCTCCCCGGATCTGCCGCTTGTTGGGTCCCTGCTGGAGGAGCAGTGGCCCGACTGTGCCGCGGATCACGGTTTATAGCAACCCCGAGCTGAGAGCCCGCGCCTGGGCTCCGTCTCTGCAGCCGGCTTCCCTGCTCCGATACCTGGGAGCTCTGCCGCACTCAGGCACCCCCGGTCTTTCTGTGACCCCGAGGGTCCTGAGACCACACTGTCCCACGAGGGTCCCACCCCCCACTTCGCCACCAGAGTGACGTCCCTCAGCGGAGCAGACTTCTAAAAGTTCTGATTTTGTGCTCCGTGGCTCTATCACTTGCCAGAAGCGGCCGTCGGAGGCCCCTCCCCCGCCGTCTATCCTCCCGAGTATCGCCTCAGATTCACTTCTCCGCACGTCCTACCTTCCAGAAAGTGGTCGTTTTTCTGTTCAGAGAGTTGTTGCTATTCTTTTCTTCGATCTCCTGTTGAGTTTGTAGGTGTTCAGAATGGTTTGATCCCTATCCAGCTGAATTCCTGAGAGGAGACGAAATCCAGGTCTCCTACTCCTCCGCCATCTTGCTCCGCCCATTTATGACATTTTTACAAAAGCAAACCTAGAAGGACAGAAATCAGATGGGTGGTTGTGAGTGGACTGAGGAGGGTAAAAGGGCCTGACTACAAAGGGGTGTGGGGAAATTGTGGGGATGACTGAAGGGTTCTGTATCTTGATTGTTGTGGTGGTTACATGACTGTAAACACTTGTTAAATCTCACAGAACTGTGAGGGTGAATCTTACTGCATATATGTTATACCTTAATTTTTTAAATGGGGGAAAAAATCAATGAATATATCTGCATTCACTTTTTCAACCAATATTTACTGATCACCTACTATGTGCCAGATACTCTTAGGTGTTTGTTTTGTTTTTATGTAAAGTGATGAATGTGTCAATTATTTCGATTTTGGTAACCATTCCACGATGTATATGTATATCAAATCATCATATTGTACACCTCAAATATGCGCAATTATATTTGTCAACTATTCTGCAATAAAGCTAGGGGGAAAAAGGTATCAGTAGGAATCTTACCAGTAGCAGTTTAGACAATTTCATTGCCTAATTTTTATTAGGAGTATATTTTGAATTTTATCAAATGCATTTTTAATATATTGAAATAATTATATATTTTCTTCTTTAATATGAAGTAAATTATATTTATTGATTTTTAAGTGACATACATTTATTTAATTCCTGAGATAAAATTATTTGAGCACAAAATATCTTTTTTATATGTTGCTATATTAATTCTGCTAGTATTTTATTTAGGATTATTGCATCTATGTTCATGAATAAGATTGTGCTCTAATTTTTCTCCCTCATATTGTTCTTTAGGTATCACAGTATTTTATTTTATTTTTTTAATTTTATTTTATGATGTTATGTTAGTCACCATACAATATTTTGTTTTATTTATTTTTTTTTTTCAAAGATTTTATTTATTTATTTGAGAGAGAGAATGGGAGAGAGAGAGAGCACAAGAGGGGGGAGCGGGAGAGGGAGAAGCAGACTCCCCGCTGAGCAGGGAGCCCGATGCGGGACTCGATCCCGGGACTCCAGGACCATGACCTGAGCCGAAGGCAGTCGCTTAACCAACTGAGCCACCCAGGCGCCCATACTGAAATTCAGTTAGCCAACATAGAGTACATCATTAGTTTTTGATGTAGTGTTCAATGATTCATTAGTTGTGTATAACATTGCCCCTTAGCCAATCTAATTTTTTCACAATACATGTCACTTCATAACATACAATAGAATTTAATTGTATACTACATCTATTTCTAGTGTTAACCCCTTTCCAGAAAAATGTAAGCAATTTGAAGGCAGAGATTTTTGTTACATGTATATATTTCAAGCACCCAAGTTCCCAGCATATCACAAACTTTCAATAATATTTTATGTGGTAATCATTTCACAATATATACATATATCAAACCACTTCTTTGTATAACTCAAACTTATACAATATCATATGTCAATTATATCTCAATAAAACTGGAAAAAATATCTTTAAATAAATGAGTTGAAGACAGAGATAGTGGCACAAATTACCTTATGATCAATTTTCACAAATATTCCATGCCCACTTGAAATGTGTATGTATGAATCAATTTGTTACAGGGATTTGACTTTACACAATCTGGTCAAACAGTCTCTGAAAGGATGTTGTCTTCTCATCTGATGTTAGAACTTGAAGTCTGCAGGGGAGTCAGTTGGGAAGGAACGATGGAAATAAAGTGGGAGAAAGCAGGGACAAACTAGAAAGTGAGCTGGAACTTACATGGATGGAGAGGAACCCATGTCAGATCTCACTACTCCAGGCATAATACGGTAGTGTTCCACAGGAGAAACTAGTGCCCTTTGTCCTGAAGCTTAACATTTACCTGATTCGAGAGTTGGAGAAGCTGAAGGAGGATCCAGTGGAAGGTGAGAACTGTTGGGCTGGCTGCTGTCCACACCAACAACAAGGTGAGCTAGCAGACGTGTAACATCTGGTGACTCTGCTCTGAACCTTTGAGTGGAAAAACAGTATAACTGCTTAGGTGGAATATAAGAAATAGCACAGAGAATCATAGGGGAAGGGAAAGAAAACTGAATGGGAAGAAATCAGAGAGGGAGACAAATCATGAGAGAATCTTGACTCCAGGAAACAAACTGAAAGTTGTGGAAAGGGAGGTGGGTGGGGGATGGGGTAACTGGGTGATGGGCATTAAGGAGGGCATGTGATGTGATGAGCACTGGGTGTTATATGCAACTAATGAATCATGGAACACTACATCAAAAACTAATGAACTACTGTATGTTGGCTAATTGAATTTAAATTAAAAAATTAAAAAAAATATGACTGCTGCTTCCCTACCATCTTCCAAACCTCATGCAGAAATGTCTCTTGTGGCCCACCCTAACCAGAAACACACAGGACTGGAAATTGTAGGATGTGTAGTTTAGCTTAGACAGTTTAAACACAATCACAGCAGGATTATACAAATTTAAAGTTTCATATTTTCTTCATGCATTGCAAGTTTTATCATTATAAAATAACTGTCTTCATTTCTACAAATGCTATTTGCCTTAAGGTGTATTTAACCTAGTTTGACTGGATTTCTCTTGGTTAATGTTTACCAGTTACAAGATCAAGAATGGAAGACTACTGCCATCCCAGGAGCCCCTGTGTATTCCTTCACAATCACAACTGGCTCCCTTCACCCACAGGCATCCACTACCTTGACTTTATAAGACTAATTTCTTTCCTCTTGTTTTTCTCTTAAATCTTATAATGTGTTGACTTTCATTGATTTTTAATGTTAAACAATCTATATTCCTAAGATAAATTCATTTTGGTCCTGATATGTTTTCATTTTTTATTTTAATTTTTTATTATGTTCAATTAGCCAACATAATTAGTTTTTGATGTAGTGTTCAACAATTCATTAGTTGCGTATAACACCCAGTGCTCATCACATCACATGCCCTCCTTAATACTCATCACCTGGTTACCCCATCCCTTCATCCCTCTCCCTTCTGTAACCCTCAGTTTGTTTCCCAGAGTCCAGAGTCCCTCATGGTTTGTCTACCTCTCTGATTTCTTCCCATTCAGTTTTCCCTCCCTTCCCCTATGGCCCTCTGTGTATTCCTTATGTTCCACATATGAGTGAAACCATATAATTGTCTTTCTCTGCTTGACTTCTTTTACTTAGCATAATCCCCTCCAGTTCCATCCATGTTGATGCAAATGGTGAGTATTCATCCTTTCTGATGGCTGAGTAATATTCCATTGTAGATATGAACTACATCTTCTTTATCCAGTCATCTATTGAAGGACATCTTGGCTCCTTCCACAGTTCGGCTATGGTGGACATTGCTGCTATGAACATTGGGGTGCATATGCCCCTTCTTTACACTACATCTGTATCTTTGGGATAAATACCCAGTAGTGCAATTGCTGGGTCGTAGGGTAGCTCCATTTTTAACATCTTGAGGAACCTCCATACTGTTTTCCAGAGTGGCTGCACCAGCTTGCATTCCCACCAACAGTGTAAGAGGGTTCCCCTTTCTTCACATCCTCACCAACATTTGTTGTTTCCAATTAGCCATTCTAACTGGTGTAAGGTGATATCTCATTGTGGTTTTGATTTGTATTTCCCTGATGCCTAGTGATGTTGAACATTTTTTCATGTGTTTGTTATTTGTATGTCTTCTTTGGAGAAGTGTCTGTTCATGTCTTCTGTCCAATTCTCGACTGGATTATTTGTTTTTTGAGTGTTGAGTTTGAGAAGTTCTTTATTGATCTTGGATACTGGCCCTTTATCTGTAATGTCATTTGCAAATATCTTCTTCCATTCTGTGGGTTGCCTCTTAGTTCTGTTGACTGTTTCTTTTGCTGTGCAAAAGCTTTTTATCTTGATGAAGTCCCAAAAGTTCATTTTTGCTTTTGTTTCCCTTGCCTTTAGAAGCATGTCTTAAAAGAAGTCACTGTGGCCAATATCAAAGAGGTTGCTGCCTATGTTCTCCTCTAGGATTTTGATGGATTCCTGTCTCACATTGAGGTCTTTCATCCATTATCTTTGTGTATGGTGTAAGAGAATGGTTGAGTTTCATTCTTCTGTATGTGGCTATCCAATTTTCCTAGCACCATTTATTGAAGAGACTGTCTTTTTTCCATTGGATATTCTTTCCTAATTTGTCAAAGATTAGTTGATCATAGAGTTGAGGGTCCATTTTTGGGGTCTCTATTCTGTTCCATTGGCCTATATGTCTGTTTTTGTGCCAATACCATGCTGTCTTGGTGATCACAACTTTGTAATATAGCTTGAAGTCAGGCATTGTGATGCCCCCAGCCTTGGTTTTCTTTTTCAACAATCCCCTGGCAATTCGGGGTCTTTTCTGGTTCCATACAAATTTTAAGATTGTTTGTTCCAGCTCTGTGAAAAATGTCAGTGGTATGTTGATAGGGATTGCATTGAATGTGTAGATTGCTCTGGGCAGCATAGACATTTTCACAATGTTTATTCTTCCAATCCATGAGTATGGAATGTTTTTCCATCTCTTTGTGTCTTCCTCAATTTCTTTCATAAGTGTTCTGTGGTTTCTACGGTATAGATCCTTTACCTCTTTGGTTAAGTTTATTCCTATGTATCTTATGGTTTTTGGTGCAATTGTAAATGGGATTGATTCCTTGATTTCTCTTTCTTCAGTCACATTGTCAGTGTATAGAAATGCAACTTTTTTCTGTGCACTGATTTTATATCCTGCCACGTTGATAAATTATCTACTTGCTTCTTTAGTAATACTTTATGAAGAGTCACAGCACTGTTTTTTTTTTTTTAATCTTATCTATCTTTTTAAAAATGTTATATTAGTTTCTGGTGTAAACCATAGTGATTTGGCAATTATATGAATCACAAAAGATCACCACAATAAGTATAGTTACCATCTGTCATTATGCAATGTTATTACAATGAATGGATAAAGAAGATGTGGTATGTACATTCAATGGAATATTACTCAGACATAAAATAGAATGAGATCTTGCCACTTGCAACAACATGGATGGATCTACAAAGTATTATGCTAAGCAAAATAAGTAAGAGAAAAACAAATACCATAAGATTTCACTCATATTTGGAATTTAAGAAACAAAACAAAGGAACAAAGGAAAAAAAAGAGACCAACTAAAAACCAGACTGTTAACTATAGAGAACAAACTGATGGTTACCAGAGGGGATGTAGGTAAGGGAAAGGGTTAAATAGGTGATTGGGATTGAGGAGTGCACTTGTTGTGATGAGCACTGGGTGTTGTATAGAAGTGTTGAATCACTATATTTCATACCTGAAACTAATATTACACTATGTTAACTAACTGGAATTTAAATAAAAACTTTATTTTTTAAAGATTCTATTTATTTGAGAGAGAGAGCATGAGCAGGGGGAGGAGCAGAGGGAGAAGCAGACTCCCCACTGAGCAGGAACCTGGTGTGGGGCTCGGTCCCAGGAACCTGGGATCATGACCTGAGCTGAAGGCGGGTGCTTAACCGACTGAGCCACCCAGGCACGCCTTAAATAAAAAATTTAAAAAATAGATAACTCACAGGGATGAAAAGTCATCCTTGTTAATAATATTATATTATAGTCTATAATTACAGTCAATAATATTATAACATATATTTTAATTTTTTTATACTTCTCAGTTTGCCATCTTCTTTTATAAGATTGTTATGTCTATTTTTATGAGTAAGATTGACCTAAAATTTTCTTCTGTAATCTTTTCTTTGTTCAGTTTTAGTATCAAAGTTACGCTAATCTCACAATTGAGTTAAGGCATGTTTTCTCTTCTACTATTCTTTTTTATAAAACTTTTTAATAAAGATTTTATTTATTTATTTATTTAATTTAATTTTATTTTATTTTATGTTATGTTAGTCACCATACAATACATCATTAGTTTTTGATGTAGTGATCCGTGATTCATTCTTTTCATATACAACCCAGTGCTCCATGCAGTACATGCCCACCTTAATACCCACTACCGGGCTAACCCATCCTCCCACCACCCTCCCCTCTAAAACCCTCAGTTTGTTTCTCAGCATCCATAATCTCTCATGGTTCATCCCTTTCTCCGATTTCCCACCCTTCATTTTCCCCTTCCTTCTCCTAATGTCCTCCATGCTATTCCTTATGTTCCACAAATAAGTGAAACCATATGATAATTGACTTTCTCTGCTTGACTTATTTCACTTAGCATAATCTCCTCCAGTCCCATCCATGTTGATGTAAAAGTTGGGTGTTCATCCTTTCTGATGGCTGAGTAATATTCCATTGTATATATGGACCACATCTTATTTATCCATTCATCTGTTGAAGGGCATCCCGGCTCTTTCCACAGTTTGGCTATTGCAGACATTGCTGCTATGAACATTGGGGTGCATATGGCCCTTCTTTTCACTACATCTGTGTCTTTGGGGTAAATACCCAGGAGTGCAATTGCTGGGTCATAGGGTAGCTCTATTTTTAATTTTTTGAGGAACCTCCACACTGTTTTCCAAAGTGGCTGTACCAACTTGCATTCCCACCAACAGTGTAAGAGGGTTCCCCTTTCTCCACAATCTCTCCAACATTTGTTGTTTCTTGCCTTGTCAATTTTTGCCATTCTAACTGGTACAAAGCGGTATCTCAATGTGATTTTGATTTGAATTTCCCTGATGGCTAATGATGATGAACATTTTTTCATGTGTCTGTTAGCCATTTGTATGTCTTCTTCAGAGAAGTGTCTGTTCATGTCTTCTGCCCATTTTTTGACTTGATCATTTGTTTTTTGGGTGTTGAGTTTGAGAAGTTCTTTATAGATCTTGGAAATCATTGCTTTGTCTGAAGTGTCATTTGCAAATATCTTCTCCCATTCTGTGGGTTGCCTCTTAGTTCTGTTGACTTGTTTCCTTTGCTGTGCAGAAGCCTTTTATCTTAATGAAGTCCCAAAACTTCATTTTGCTTTTGTTTCACTAGCCTTTGGAGATGTGTTTTGAAAGAAGTTGCTGTGGCCGATGTCAAAGAGGGTACTGCCTATGTTCTCCTCTAGGATTTTGATGGATTCCTGTCTCACATTGAGGTCTTTTATCCATTTTGAGTTTATCTTTGTGTATGGTGTTAGAGAATGGTCTAGTTTCATTCTTCTGCATATGGCTGTCCAATTTTCCCAGCACCATTTATTGAAGAGATTGTCTTTTCCATTGCATATTTTTTCCTGCTTTGTCGAAGATTATTTGACCACAGAGTTGAGGCTCATATATGGGCTCTCTATTCTGTTCCATTGGTCTATATGTCTGTTTTGTACCAATACCATGCTGTCTTGGTGATCACTGCTTTGTAATATAGCTTGAAACCCGGCAACGTGATGCCCCCAGCTTTGTTTTTCTTTTTCAACATTTCCTTGGTGATTCGGGGTCTTTTCTGATTGCATACAAATTTTAGGATTGTTTGTTCCAGCACTTTGAAAAATGTCATTGGAACTTTGATCGGGATGGCATTGAAGGTATAGATTGCTCTGGGTAGCATAGACATTTTAACAATGTTTATTCTTCTGATCCATGGGCATGGACTGTTCTTCCATCTTTTTGTGTCTTCTTCAATTTCTTTCATGAGTGTTCTGTAGTTCCTAGAGTATAGATCCTTTACCTCTTTAGTTAGGTTTATTCCGAGGTATCTTATGGTTTTTGGTGCTATTGTAAATGGAATTGTTTCTCTAATTTCTCTTTCTACAGTTGAATTGTTAGTGTATAAGAAAGCAGCTGATTTCTGTGCATTGATTTTGTATCCTGCCACATTACTGAATTGCTGTATGAATTCTCGTAATTTGGGGGTGGAGTTTTTTGGATTTTCCACATAAAGTAAGAATATGTGACCACTAAGCCTGCCCTGCAAGAAGTATTAAGGGGGGTTCTATAAAAGGAGAAAGACCCCAAGAATGATATACAACAGAAATTTACAGGGACAATTTATAAAAACAAGATCTTCACAGGCAACATGATGACAATTAATTCATATCTTTCAATAATCACTCTCAATGTGAAAGGCCTAAATGCTCCCATAAAATGGCACAGGGTTGCAGATTGGATAAAAAGACAGGACCCATCCAGATGTTGTCTACAAGAGACTCATTTTGAACCTAAAGATACAACCAGACTGAAAGTGAAGGGATGGAGATCCATCTTCCATGTCAGCGGACCTCAAAAGAAAGCTGGGATAGCAATCCTTATATCAGACAAGTTAGATTTTGAACTAAAGACTGTAGTTAGGGACACAGAAGGACACTATATCACTCTTAAAGGGTCTATCCAACAAGAAGTTCTAACAATTGTAAATATCTATGCCCTCAACATGGGAGCAGCCATCTACATAAGCCAACTGTTAACCAAAATAAAGAGTCATATTGATAACAATACGTTAATTGTCGGACACCTCAATACTCCACTCTCAGCAATGGACAGATCATCTAAGCAAAAAATCAACAAAGAAACAAGAGCTTTGAATGACACACTGGACCAGATGGACCTCATAGATATATACAGAACATTCCACCCTAAAACAACAGAATACTCATTCTTCTCAAGCGCACATGGAACTTTCTCCAGAATAGACCACATACTGGGTCACAAATCAGGTCTCAATCGATACCAAAAGATTGAGATTATTCCCTGCATATTCTCAGACCATAATGCTTTAAAACTGGAACTCAATCACAAGAAAAAATTTGGCAGAAATTCAAACACTTGGAAGCTAAAGACCACTCTGCTCAAGAATGTTTGGGTCAACCAGGAAATCAAAGAAGAGCTTAAACAATTCATGGAAACCCATGAGACTGCAAACTCATAGCTCCAAAACCTATGGGCTACTGCAAAGGCAGTCCTAAGGGGGAAATACATAGCCATCCAAGCCTCACTCAAAAAAATAGAAAAATCCCGAATTCACCAACTAACTCTACACCTTAAAGAACTAGAGAAAAAGCAACAAACGATGCCTAAGCCATGCATTAGAAGAGAAATAATTAAGATTAGAGGAGAGATCAGTGAATTAGAAACCAGAAACACAGGAGATCAGATCAACAAAACTAGAAGCTGGTTCTTTGAAAGAATTAATAAGATCGATAAACCACTGGCCAGACTTATCCAAAAGAAAAGAGAAAGGACCCAAATTAATAAAATTATGAATGAAAGGAGAGAGATCATGACTAACACCAAGGAAATAGAAACAATTATTAGAAATTATTATCAACAACTATATGCCAATAAATTAAGCAATCTGCAAGAAATGGATGTCTTCCTGGACACCTACAAGCTGCCAAAACTGAAACAGGAAGAAATTGACAACCTGAATAGGCCAATAACCAGTAACGAGATTGAAGCAGTGATCAAAAACGTCCCCAAAACAACAGTCCAGGGTCTGATGGATTCCCTGGGTAATTCTACCAAACATTCAAAGAAGGAATAATACCTATTCTCTTGAAGCTGTTTCAAAAAATTGAAACAGAAGGAAAGCTTCCAGACTCATTCTATGAGGCCCCCATTACCTTAATCCCCAAACCAGGCAAAGACTCCAGCAAAAAGAAGTATTTCAGACTGATATCCCTGATGAATATGGATTCCAAAATCCTCAACAAAATCCTAGCTAAAAAGATTCAACAATACATTAAAAGGATCATCCACCACGACCAAGTGGGATTTATCCCTGGGATGCAAGTGGTTCGACATTTGCAAATCAATCAATGTGATAGAACACATTAATAAGAGGAGACAGAAGAACCATATGGTTCTCTCAATTGATGCAGAAAAAGCATTTGACAAAATACAGCATCCTTTCCTGATGAAAACTCTTCAGAGTTTAGGGATAGAGAGAACATTCCTCAAGTTCATAAAATCCATCTATGAAAAACCCACAGCGAATATCATCCTCAGTGGGGAAAAGATGAAAGCCTTTCCCTTAAGATCAAGAACATGTCAAGGATGCCCACTCTCGCCACTATTGTTCAACATAGTACTAGAAGTCCTAGCAACAGCAATCAGAAAACAAAAAGAAATAAAATGTATTCAAACTGGCAAAGAAGAAGTCAAACTCTTTCTCTTCACAGATGACATAATACTTTATGTGGAAAATCTTCTACTCTCCTTTAGAAGAGTTTGTGTAAAATTGGAATAATTTATTCCTTGAATGTTTGGTGAAACTTAACAGTGAAGTCATTTTTGTCTGATATGTTCAAAAATAGGTTTTTGACCATTGACTCAATTACAAGTGAGTTTATAAATTATAAGTTTATATGATTATATGTTTGGGTTTTCAAATTTCTCTTGAGTACATTTTTTTAGAATTTATTAATCTTACCTAGATATTCAGACTGATTGGCATAATTTGTTTATAACATTTTTCTGTAGTGGTCATTAGAGCTGTTTGCCAAATATATCTTCTTTAATCTGCTTGACACATCGTAAAATTGTACTTCCTGACCCTTTTGTGGTTGGCTGGGGCCATGTGACTAGTTTGGTCCAATGAATTGTGAGCTAAAGCGATGTATATTGCTTCTGGGCTAGAGCATATAATTACTGCAAGACCCTTTATTGCTCCTCCTTTCCCTTGGTACAATAAGAGGCAACATTTTATATGGTATCTTTTCCATTAGCCAGGGTATCTGAGTGACTTCACTGAGAAGAGGCCCTCTGCCAACAATAGACATGTAGCAAAAGTAAAAATAAATCTTTGTTGTTTTCTGTTACTTCATCATTTTCTAGCTTATTCTGACAGATGATGCTCTTATTATCTGTTTAATGTCATTGTAGCATCTGCAATAATGTTTGCTTTTCAATTCCATCACTCTCCCTCCCTCCCACCTCCCAGTCTCACCACCAGAGGTTTGTCAATTTTATTAGTCTTTTGAGAGAACAAACTTTGGGCTTTGCTTATGTTTGTTTTCTATTTTTTAAATTCTTTTTTTAATTTAAATTTTGTTAACATACAATGCAATATTGGTTTCTGGAGTAGAATTTAGTGATTCATCACTAACATACGACACCCAATGTTCTTCACAGCAAGTGCCCTCTTTAATATCCATCAAGCATCTATCCTATCCCCCACCCACCTCCCTCCATCAACCCTGAATTTGTTCTCTATCATTAAGAGTCACTTATGGCTTGTTTCCCTCTCTCCTTTTTTTTTTTTTTTTCCCTTTCCCATGTGTTCATCTGTTTTCTTTCTTAAATTCCACATATGAGTGAGATCATATGGTATTTGTCTTTCTCTGACTGATTTATTTTCACTTAGTATAATACACTCTAGCTCCATCCACGTCATTGCAAATGGCAAGATTTCATTCATTTTTAAAGCTTTTATTTATTTTTTTATTTGACAGAGAGAGAGAGAGAGAGCGTAAGCAGGCAGGGCAGCAGGGAGAAGGAGAGGGAGAAGCAGGTTCCCTACTGAGCAGAGAGCCTGACATGTGGCTCCATCCCAGGACCCTGGGATCATGACCTGAGCCAAAGGCAGACACTTAACTGACTGAGCCACCCAGGTGACCTGAAGATTTCATTCTTTTTGATGGTTGAATAATATTCCAGTGTGTGTGTGTGTGTGCGTGTGTGTGTGTGTTTATATACATACCACATCTTCTTTATCCATTCATCAGTCAGTGGACATTTGGGCTCTCTCTATGGTTTTCCTCTTGTTAACAATGCTGCTATAAACATTGGGGTGCATGTACCCCCTTTGAATCTGTATTTTTTTATCCTTTGGGTAAACATCTAGTAGTGCAATTGCTGGGTCTTAGAGTAGGTCTATTTTTAACATTTTGAGGAACCTCCAAACTGTTCTCCAGAGTGGTTGCACCAGTTTGCATTCCCACCAACAGTGCAAGAGGGTTCCCCTTTCTCCACATCCTCATTAACACCTGTTGTTTCTTGTGTTGTTCATTTTAGCCATTCTGACAGGTGTGAGGTAGTATCTCATCATGGTTTTGATTTGTATTTCCCTCATGCTGAGTGATGTTGATCATATTTTCATGTGTCTGTTAGCCATCTGGATGTCTTCTTTGGAAAAGTGTCTGTTCATGTCTTCTGCCAATTTTTTAACTGGATGATTTGTTTTTTGGGTGTTGAGTTGTGTGTTTCTTTATAGATTTTGGATACTAACCCTTTATCAGAGATGTCATTTGCAAATATCTTCTGATTTTTCTTTAATTTTTTCCTTCTGCTTTAAAAAATGTTTAGGTTTTTAATTTGCTGTTCTTTTTCTAACTTTTTGAAATGTTAGTTCATTAATTTTCATCTTTTCTTTTTTTCTAATATATACATTTAAGATACTAAATTCTCTCCAAGATTTACTTTTCCCATGGATCTTGACATGAGGTGCTTGTGTGATTACTCAGTTCAAAATATGTGCTAATTTCCATTATGATTTCTTCTGTGATCCAAAAGATCTGTGATGTGTATTTAGGAAATGTATTCCCTAATTTATAAATAGACATGTTTTGTTATACTTTTTTAGATTTCCAGTCTAAATGAATTATGAATAAAGAATATATACTATATATATTTTCAATCCTTTGAAATTTAAATATTTCTCTTGTAAATAATATATAGGGTTTTTTTTTAATCCACTGTGACAATTTTTGTCTTTTGACTTGTTAATATCATCCATTTACGTTTAATTTAATTACTGATACATTAAGATTTCTCCTACCCTCTTATTTTTTTCTTTACACTTATCATATATGTTCACAGTTTTCTTTCCTTTCTTGACTTTTCTTTTACTGACTAAATATTATTTTATCATTATTCTATTGAAAGTTTAAAAAGTTGTTTCTTTTCTTGTGGTGACTACCCTAGAAATTATAACATGTACACTTCATCTTTCAAAGTATGGATTTATAAAATATTTACCTCCCTCCTAGATAAACAATAAATACTGTAACTCCATTTATCCTCTTCTTGACTTGCTGTTATATCTAATATTTTTAATCTACCTCTTGGTTTTACCCAAACAATGCATTATGATAACTGTTTTCTAGAATCAATGGTTGTTTACATTTGCCTATGTATTTAACCACTTTTTTCCTCCTTGATTTTTCTTGTACTTCTGATTTTTCATCTGAGATCACTTTATTTATGCCTGAAATTTATCCTTTAGAATTTTTAGTGAGTGTCTGATGATTACAAATTCTCTTGGCTATTTATTCTTAGTTTTTCTCTAAGAACATTCTTATTTCAACTTTAGCATTTTGAGGTCCACACTCTTCTAAGGAGAATTACTACTGACAAGTCAATGGTTAATCTATCATTCTTCAA
This sequence comes from Phoca vitulina, assembly GCF_004348235.1. NCBI lineage: Eukaryota > Metazoa > Chordata > Mammalia > Carnivora > Phocidae > Phoca > Phoca vitulina. Next base: position 9,587,503 of record NW_022589705.1, read on the forward strand.
AGATAATCTTTCTTTTCCCTCTGACTGCTTTAAGGTTTTTGTCTGTCTCTGGTTTTCTTCAATTTCCTATGACTCAAGAGTGTGGATTTATTTTTATTTAACCTTCTTGAGATTAAGTGGACCTTTTGAATCTGTGTGTTGGGGTATTTCATCAATTCTCAATCATATTCCCTTCAAATATTTTTTTTTTGGCCCATTTATTCTCTCCATTCATTCTAGGACTCTAATCAAATGGATTCAAACTGTATTTTCTACATCTCTCACCCTCTCTACATTTTCTATATTTTTACATATTTGTGCTGTGTTCTCAATTTTTTTTTCTATTCTATCTTCTAAGTCACAAATCCTGTCTTTTGTTTGTATTCAATCTTCTACCGAATTAAAGTTTTTAGCTTCAGTTATTGCTTTTTTTCATCTCTAGATGTTATTTGGTTCTTTTTAAAGTCTGTGATTTTTTTATTTTATGATTTCCTATTCCTGGTAGAAATTTTAAAGTTTATGATTTACTTCTATATCATGGTAATCATAGTCAGTCTAAAACATGTATCTGAAAAGCCTTGTCTGGAACTGCTGTTAGGCCTGTTGTCAATTTCTGTTGCTTAGAGAGTTCCAGGACCTAGTTCAATATTACAGAGAGATTTTGGGTTTGCTTCTCTGAGTTCTCTGTGGTATGTTTAGTTGGCATGACTTCAAGTTTAAGTTCTGAGGGTCCATCTAGACCTTGCTTAGCTGATGTGCGAAGACATGGGAGATTTGGTCTTATCACAGCATGAGGAGGTTTCCTTTTGCTTTTCCTGTTCTTTTTCCTCTCCTAATTGGTTCAAAACCACAGCATCCCATTCTGTAGTTATCAGAGTTTAAAGTAACTATAGGGGGTCAAGCTCTGGTTTGTTCTAACTGAGGGTGGGGTTCAATATAAATGTCTCCCACATGACTCCTCCCACTCATAATGGTGTGTCCTGACAAAGAATCAAAAGACAAGTATTTGTGATAGTAGTTCACACCTTCTCAACATAGGTAACCTTGGTGCTCTAATATTCCATTCTGTTTGCCTATTACTAGAACTACAACTTCTATTGCTGTTCTTAAATCCCCCCCCCCCCCCACACACACACATGCAGGTTCACCATGCTATGGCTAGGTGTGATTTTCTTTTTTTTTTTCCCCTCATGAAAGTAATTCATTTGACTTTTTATTTGTGGATTGTATCTTCCATCAGTTCTGGAATATTCTCAACTATTATGACTTCAAGTATTGTGTCTACTATGCTTTGTATCTCCTCTTTCCAGAACTCCAGTTACACTTATATTAGACTCTATAACTCTGTCCTCATCATTTCTTAATCTTGCATTCATATTTTTCACTCTTTCTATGTGCTACTGTATTAATCTCCCAGAGCTGCTGGAATAAAGCACCACAAATTGGTGGTTTCAAACAAAAGAGAATCATTCTCTCATAGTTTTGAATGCTAAAAGTCCAAAATCAAGGTGTCTCCAGGTGTTGATTCCTTCTGGATGCCCTGAGGAAGAATTTGTTCCATATGACTCTCTTACCTTCTGGTAGTTGTTGGCAATCTTAAGTGTTCCCTGGCTTTAGATACATTGTTCCAATCTCTGCCTCTGTCTTCATATGGCCTTGCCCTATGGGTCTTCTCTATATCTGAGTTAAAAATATCCCTCTCCTTTCTCTTATAAGGACAGAAGACATTGGATTTAGGGCTCACCCTAAATATAGGATGATCTCATCTCAAGATCATTAATTTAATCACATCCACAAGGACCCCATTTCTAAATAAAATCATATTTACTAGTACTAGGGGTTAGAATTTGGACATACCTTTTTGGGGACAAAGTTCAACCCACTATAGCTACATTCTGATTAATTTATTCATATAAATCTTCTTGTTTATTAATTTGGCTTTCCTTGTATCAAATATGCTTTTAAACATGTTCATTTAAATTTTAAAAATTTCAACTATTATATTTTCCTCTTTCAAAAATGATTACTCTTTCTTTCAGTTTTTCTCTGCACATATTTTAAAGCTGATCTTTATTTTCTTAAATATTAAAAAAAACATGGTTATATATATTTGTTTAAAGTAAGTATAATATCTGAAGTTTTGTGGGTCCATTCCTATTGTTTGTTGTTTCCCTTGGCTCATAGTGCCTTGTTTTCTCATATTTTTAGTGAATTTTAATTGTGAGTAGTTCAATTTATTAAAAAATTGCTTTTTGAGATTCATGGAGACCTGGTATTATTATTATTTATTATTTTTTTCCAAGTTTTTATTTAAATTTTAGTTAGTTAACATACAGTATAATACTAGTTTCAGGAGTAGAATTTAGTGATTCATCACTTGCATACAACACCCAGTGCTTATCACAACAGACCTGATATTATTGTGGGCTCATTCAGAAAGTGTGTGCATTTTGCTTCTGCCAGAGCCTGGGATAACTTCTTGTTTGGGACTACTTTAAACTAAATTTTAGTTTGAGAGTTTGCAGATGACTCAGACACTTTAAGTTTTCACTTTAAGTCAACATAATGGCCAGATTATGGATTCAACTTTTTAGGGATGTTGCTTTCCTCTGCTAAATTGCCAAGTTGCAGACTTTCATGTAATCTTTTGTAAAAGTGAGTGGTATTTCTAGTTTACTCTTATACTAAGGTATAGCACTTTGGTGCCTCTGACTTAAAAGAGGAAAGATTTCTGCTTAGACTCTCAACCTTAGACCCTGAGATTTTCCATGTACCTCCATGTGCCATGAAAACTGAAATCCAAATTCACCTAGTTTGGCAAATCTCCTCAAATTCCTCTTACCTCTCTGGTTCCCATCATCACAAAGTCTCAGGCTTAAGTATTCCTTACTTTCATTCCATAAAACATTAATAAAATGTTTTAAAGCTTTTATCTAGCACTTTACTTGTCTATAGTGGAAGTTTAGTCTAGTAATATCATCTATCTTACCAGAAATAGAAATCTCCTTTTTCTATTTGAGTTAATTTGGATGGTTCTTATTATTTTAGAAAAATGTTTATAGCAACATTTTCTTTTCAAAATGATTGGCCTAGATTTTTTTTTATCATATAGTTTCATGTGTTTTAAAATTTCAACTGTATTGTGGTTATGGCACAATCTTTATTTATAGTTGATTTTTACCTTTTCTCGTTGTTTTTCTAACTTAGGCCAATAATTAATAGAGACAAATAAATAGCAATTAAAATAAAATGTAATAAGATCTGTGAAGTTTCTATGAGTGCATTACGGAGGTACTCACAAAAGACATTTTGTCTAGATTTAAATGGGGAGATGTGTGGAAAGGTCTTAGCACACTATCTCATACTTATAAAGACCTCAATAGATGTTAAACTTAGTAGTACTAGGGAAACCTTCGTTAGGGCAAAGGAATTATCCAAAGGGATCATTGGATGAATGGGAAAAATAAGTCCGTATAAATAAAGCTCAGAGCAACTAAATAAACTTCAATAGACCTAAGTTAGAATAAAAGGGTAAGAACAGCAAGAGGTGAGGCTGGAGGGCTAAGAGTGGGGCATATCATGTAGGTCCTGGTAGATATAATAAGAAATCTGAATTTTATCCCAAGAGAAACATAGTGTCGAAGGTTTCCCTATAACTACCACTAAAATGACCAATTTTCCTTTAAGGGAGGTGGGAGATACACAAAACTTCAAGAACAAAACCAAATTCTTCTGTCCTTTTCTCTGCCTTCTCTACATTTGGTTCTATATTAGATATATTCTGATTTATGCCTTATTACATATGGTTATTAGATGATTTAATTTAGCTTATAGACAATCCAATTAACCTTTTTCTGGCCCAAAAAACATGTGGTTGGCAACCTCTAAGATGGCCCCCAATGATTTCCGCTCCTTGGTATTCACACCCAGTGTAAACTCCTGCCCTTGAGTGTGGGCTGAACTTTTTGACTCACTTCTAAGGAATATAATATGGCACTTCTGAGTTAGATTATAAAAGGATTATGGCTTGGGGTGCTGTATTTCATGCTCTCTCTTGGATCTTTGTAATAGGGGAAACCAACTGTGATGTCATAAGGCAACCCTGTGGAAAGTTGCATGTGGCAAAGAACAGGCCTACCAAGAGGCATGTGAAAAATTTGAAAGTAGATCCTTTTCCATTTGAGCCTTCAGGTAAATGCAGCCCTGGCTGACATATTGATTGTAGTCATGTGAGAGACTATGAACCAGAATCACTCAGCTAAGCTGCTCCCAGATTCATCACTCACAAAAAATGTGAGATAATAAATTTATGTTCTCAGCCACTAAGTTTTGGAATAATTTGTTATGCAACAATGGATAACTAATATACCTGGCTTGCTGGCAGGACAATCAGTCTGAGTCACAGAAAACATATTTGAGATATAGGAATGAAAATGTAATGATTGAGATCATAAGCTATTTTATTTATTGAAGAGATAAAATAGTACATTAACAAAACCTTATTTGATAGAAAAATAACACCAAAACTCTTACAAATGTGATTATTAGCTAAACCACCAGAGATACTGGTTCTGCTGAGTTCTTCCATAGCTATGTAACTCAAAGGCTAAGAGATTGGCTGAAGTCAGGATATGAATCACTGGACAGTTTCTTCTGGAAAGACAGAATGAATCAATAAGGCCCTTTAATAAGGAAGTTGCAAGAAACCTTACCCTTTGGAGAAAGAGTACTCTGTCATTCCTGTAGTCAAGGACCAGTCCCAGCCAAAAGGAAGCAGAGGGTTGTGACAATGAGTCTGGCCCCAGAGCTCCCTTCAGCTTGTCTTTTGTTTGGCTTTGGAGAGTGGATTGGGCATGATTTAGAGGCTAGAGCCTTATTTGACAATAAGAAGATGCAAAAATTCAAGTCCCAGACCCATCCTTTGACCTTGAACCATTAGTGCTGCAGGTTCTCTTGGCTTCTCATGTCCAAAAAATGCTCAGATATTAGTGTCACCTCCTTGAGGGACATAGCTGTCCCATGAGTGGGTGAATCATTGTTCTGGTGCCTGAGGTGAGAAATGCTTGGCTAATACCCTCTTTTCTGGTTCTATGATACAGGGACAAAAACAGGGAAAAGATGAGAGAGGGACAAAGACACCAGGCCAAGAGGTGATCATTTAGGACTTCATGCTAATAACTGATTTTGGCTTTCCAGAGATGAAATAAGCCTCTCCAGCACAAGGCAGTATCATGTCACAGCCCTAGGGCCTGGCTGGTTTTATCAATCTGGCAGTTCAAGGTCAGCGCAAAGGACATCCCCAACACCTGAGAAAAGAGTTGAGAAAATGTGAGGTCTTCGTAGGAGGAGCCATCTCTCCCACACCCTTGGGATTAGCCCCAGAGAAAAAGAAAGTGTCCATTACACTGGAACCACCCTTCTTGCCATTACTTCCAATTCCTTCCCTATTCTCTCCTTCAGCTTTAGAATGCTAGTGGGGGTGATGTTGTCAAAACAGTAGAGGATAGAGTGTTGGGACATCTTTGTCTCCTTAAGAAGTCACTTGTATAGGCAAGTACTGCACAAGTCAACACTTTGTGCAATGAGTCATCTCTACCCGTGCCCTGAGACTCCTTAGTTTCCAAGCAGAGAAAAATTATTTCCCTCTGAGCTTCTTGATTACATCTTAGCTATTCTGTGACATACCCAAAATACATGGGTATAAAAATAGTAGAAATGTCACATAATAAAAAAGAACACAAAACTATCCCCAATTCACCCCTGACTTATCATGCTAAGCAGAGAAACAAGGAGGAAATTGATTATGATTTTTATCATCAGCTCCTGCTTGGCATACAAGGCCAATTTTTCACGAAAAATGTTTATCCATCACAAGTTTTCCATACCAGTTGAGTGAATGACCAAAGTAGGGGTCTGCTTGATGACTTTTAATTTGACTATGAAGCACTCATATCTCTTAGGGATAAGTTGACCAGATAGATCTTGCAGCATATTTTCTGTATGCCTTAAATTGGTAATGACATCATTTGCTACATGACTGAGGAAACTCTTATTTATTGAGCATATACTATCTACCTGGAACTGTTCTAAAACTTTACCTGACTTACCTAATTTAATCTTCACAATAGTCCCATGATTAAGTTCTTACCTGGATCACACAAACACAGATGGTGATGATTCCAATGTGCAGGAAGTTGGAGTGAAACCACAGTTTTGCTTTTGCATAGCAACCCTAGAAAAAATTACAAGTACAAAGGATACCACTATATTATTCGACTTTATCAGGAAGCTAATTTCAGAAGATAGTTTATATTTTGCCTTATGCCAAGAGACTTAGGCCATTTTATTTTCTTAGGCCATTTATTTTATTTTCTTTTTGTGGATGAAGAAACAGTCATAAAGTAGAGAATATTAAACTACAGACTTTTCTGGTGTTGTTATCATCACAATGGCACCTAACGCAGAAGTCCTAGATGTCTACACACAGAGTTAAACTAGCTCCTGAGAGGCAATAGATGTCCTTAAGTTCTTTAAACATCCACTGCTGACTTGGGACAAATAAATGGGGAGGTAACCTCTGCAATTCTAGGATTGGTTGCATTTCAGCTTCTGCTGAAACCTAAATCTATCATGGCCCTACCAAGCTCCAGGGCAGGGCTAGTTGGTGAGTGTCTCAGTCTTTCTTCATAGACCTAAAAATTTCTGGAGATTTTCAAACAATCCCAAGGTGGATAACACCAGGTAACAGGAATTTAGGAACTTAATCTTGTAATATAATCTTGGCTTCTTCTCTGGACCTAGTCTGGAGGTCTGAATTAAGTCAGCAGGTTCTTTCAACAGTTCTACCAACTCTCTCTCCCCCCAACTCCAGACTCCTTTACTTATGATTCATTTCACCAAGGGGCTGGATGTTGACATTTCCAAGGAAGAAGAACAGAGAAACAGGAAGAGGGGGAGGTTTTCTACCTCAACTTTACAATTTTCACTTTCAACCATAAGACCTACTTCTTGCTCAAGAAAAATGTAGATATAATCCTCTGTCACTATCACATAAACTTTTCCCCTCTAATGTAATAGTTTAGGATAGCAAGATTTGTGATGGCATTGCTAGTCTAATGAGCTTGTTCCTTTTTTTTTCTTTTGTCTGGACAACTTTTGTCTAATTTGCCTAGTTACCTGGGTTTTCTCCCTGGCCTCTATTTTATCTAAGGTTTCTTGTTTCTGGTTGGGAGGACTAAGTCCTGTATGACTGGAGTTTCTAAGATAATTGAAAGTTTAACCAAAGAAGCTAATAACAGAAAAGTTGCCAAAAAATTACCTGAACTTGTGGATCCAAGGGGCAAGATGCTGGTGGGTGACCGGCCCAATCACTCGTGCCATTTACACCACAACATTGCAGCTAAAAGCCAAATCCCCCAAAAACATGATGGTTAGAAAGTCAACAAAAGGAAAACTGGAATTTGGAGAAAAGGTAGACCCTTCAGATCTGACTCTAGCGGAAAATACAGAATTGGCTTAACTACTATGACTCCTTAGAACAAAATATTTTCAAATCCATTATACCATTTCATTCACATAAAACTCCTTGAAATAGAAAGGGCATGTTTAACTTATTCACATTTTACAGATGAAAAATTAAGCACACAGGGAATTTAGTCTGACATGTTTGGGTCTTCCTTAGATCTTAGTAGGGCTTAGACAATGAGCCTAGCTGAGAATGTGAAGGATGAGAGAATGTAGAGAATCAGACTGATTCCTGTTTGTGACTGCTAAACATTATTTTGGACCTAGGGGCTATGGACCTTAGATTCTGGGCCTTTCAAGAAACGAAGTCCCTTTAGCCTCCAGGCACTGAGGTTGGAAAATTAAGTCTGGGCTGAGCTGAGGAGGATTCCATCTGTACTCACAAATGACTGGATGGAATCCCACGCTGCCTTGGTGCTGTTGTCCGTGTGGTATCGCTGAATGCTGTCAGTCAGGCTCTCAGACACATAATTATTCAACTGGTCGGGGCATATTCCGGCAGAGAAGACATTATAAAAAGCAGGTGAGTTCAAGGAACAAGCAATATCTAATAATGGCTGGTGGTTCCATTTGCTCCTCCCTTCCAAATGATCTCCTCAGAGCTAAGGAAGCCAGGAGAGGGAGTTTATATACAGGGAGAAGTGCTGAGACTGAGATAGCATTGCAGGAAGTACATAGTCTCTTGTGCTTCCAGAACTCTGGTTTTTCAGAGGAAGACAATCAAAGCATGGGCTCTCTTAGGCATGGAGACAGACATTTTCTACTGCCAAACACATGGAGAAAAGGAAGTAGGAGTAAGATAAACTTGTTTTTACTGCTCTTCCTATTCATCCTTCAAAGCATGATTCAATTGCTATCTTTCATGAAATTTTTTCCCCTCCCCATTTACAATTAATTTCTTTCTTCCATCCTTCCACTTTGCCTCTATTACAGGACTTCTTTTCCACGGTCAGAAATACAACAATGAGATGTTCTTTATAGCTTACCTTCTGTTCATACACGAAGAGCAGGATGGCCAAGGTCACCTCAGCAAGGAGGATAATCAGCAGCAGGATAAAGAACTGAGGCAAAGCAGAGACATGCTCATAGCACTGATCCTAGTTCTTCCCTCACTCCCACTCCACCCTGGGAGCATCCAGGCATGTCTCTGCACAGGTACAGAAGTTCCTATTCCTGCTTGCTCAGGCCTTCATAAGCCTTTTGTTTTGTGAGGGATATGTGTCATTTTTCTACAACTAGACTCCAAGTCTCTAGAGGGCAGATCAGCTGTCCTTTAACTTTGTTCTCCCTTTCCCATGTGCCTATACAGCTCCATGCACATAATGAGTATGCAATACTACTTGTTGAATCAGTGAAGCAATTTTGGCATCAGCTTTTTGAAAGAGTTGAGCAAAAAAGCAGTAAACTAAACTATGTGCCTTTAGAGTTTGGGGCCTGGTCCTTTCTGCAAGATCAGGGCTAGTTTGGGGTTGGGGACAGGTGATGGTGGAAGTTGAGAGGAGCCCTGTACAGATGGGGAGAAGAGGTATTCTAATCACAGTCCTAACCCTTATTTACTTCCAACTGTAGATGCTTACTCCCTTTATGCTAATCACACACAGCAGAAAATACATTTTCACTTATTCTCCTTCACCTTTTCATCCCAACATTAATTTTGACGGTTTAAACCTGTTTAGCCTTTTCCTTATGTCTATTATCTCCCATCTTTTGCCATTAATCTGGGAACTGAAAACAAGAACTTTTTTATTCTATGTCTGGGCTCCAGTTTAAGAACTGACCCATAAGGGAAAGAAGATTAACCAAATGACTTAAGGAAGAACCAAGGTGACTGAGAACACTTACTATGGATGGAGTGGCACTGTTATATCAAGCACTGTTCTGTGTACACTTAGAGGTACCAAAACTCTTCTCTCATAGAGCTTACAGACAAAACCTAAGCCTAAAGATGCTCTTCACGACACTTAACTGACAGGGAACAACTGAAAAGCTCTAGCATCTCTCACGTTAGATCAAAATGGCTGCCACCTAGGTCCTCACTTAAGTTGGGTCATCACACCATCATGTATCTTGTGCAGATTTGAGATAGAGAAGCATATTCTGCCATTTTAGGAGGGTCACAGTACTCAGAAGAATCTAGAGACTAGATTTTCCATCAGTTAGTGACTCTGACTCAGATCCTAAAAACACATACTAATGTGAAAAGCATTTAGGCAGATGGATGACACTTGATTTCAACGAGACATGAAGAAATAAAATGCCATAAAGGGAAATTATGACAAGGGTCATTATTAACACTGTACAATGAATCCCAAGGAGGATAGCAATGTTCTCTTCCACCTATCCCTGGGACCCCAGTCAGAAGCAAAATACTATTGGTCTAGACAGATTTGGCTGGCCTAAAGTGCCAATCCTATGTTCCTATAATTTCCCTGTGCCCATAGGTTAGCCACCAAGAAACATCTTTCCTGGGGCTTAAGGCATCATGTCTCTCTACTTAGGGTACCACATCTGCTGCAAGAGACTCACCGACATAAGCAGGCACTTGTTCTCCTTGATGGAGCCCATGCAGCCCAGAAAGGCAACCACCATGATAATGGAGCCCACGATGATAAGCACATTGCCCAGTGTGAGGGAGGGGAGCAGGTTGAAATTGTTGTGGATCAGGAGATAGATCCCAAAGCCCAAAATGCAGCAACCACAGAACTGAAAGAAAGAATTCCACAACACTCTTGAATATCTGTTCACATTCTCACTTGAGATTAGGATGGGGGATGGGGTAACCGGGTGATGGGTATTAAGGGAGGCACATGTTGTGATGAGCACTGGGTGTTATATGCAACTAATAAATCATTGAACACTATATCAAAAACTTATGATGTACTATATGCAGGCTAATGAACATAATAAAAAAATTTAAAAAAAATAAGTTTTGCCACCAATGAATCAAAAAAAAAAAAATCACATCTTTCCATTGGCTCTATCAAGACTCTCATGAACAACCTCTTTACCCAGCTTTCCCCATGCACCTAGAAAAGAGGTGATCCTACTTTCCTCCTGTGATGTCCCACTCATGCTTCATCCTACCCATATCAGATACCAGGAGAAGCTCACTGTGAGTCATATAGTATCTTCATGCTTCAGATCCCCTACTCCTTGTTCCCACCACATCTTACACATGGTCTTCCCTTTGGAAACCACAACCATGTAGAGGGGATGCCCTGGCTGAGAAGTTTATCTTGCTAGGCAGAAAACTAGAGAAGCCAAACTTTTAAGAATCTTCTCATAGACATGAGTGCAAACTGATCCTATATTTGAAATTCAATTGCTAAATTTGGTATGGTGAAACCTTCCCAGAAAAGGTGACGTCCTTTTTTTTTTTTTTGTATATGGATGATTTTTATTTTTTATTTTATTTATTTTTTTTCACATGCTCAATAAATATTTATTTATTTTTCTTTTTTTATTATTATGTTATATTAATCACCATACATTACAACATTAGTTTTTGATGTAGTGTTCCATGATTCATTATTTGCATATAACACCCAGTGCTCCATGCAGAACGTGCCCTCTTTAATACCCATCACCAAGCTAACCCATCCTCCCACCCCCCTCCCCTCTAGAACCCTGTTTGTTTTTCAGAGTCCATCGT
>NW_022589705.1:9598757-9770109 GCF_004348235.1 Phoca vitulina
TTCCCCCCCTTCATTCTTCCCCTCCTGCTATCTTCTTCTTCTTCTTCTTCTTCTTCTTCTTCTTCTTCTTCTTCTTCTTCTTCTTCTTCTTTCTTCTTCTTCTTCTTCTTCTTCTTCTTCTTCTTCTTCTTCTTCTTTCTTCTTTCTTCTTTCTTCTTTCTTCTTCTTTTAACATAAAACTTTCAATCAGCTATTCATCCAAGGGATTAAGGGGAGGAGGGGAACAGGAAAGTGTTACTTATACACAGAATGTAGAGTCTCAGGTTTCTCACCCATAGATGTCAGCAGTGAGCAACAGTAGCTTAAAGTCCCCAGAGAGAGAAATAGCATGCCTACAGATAACTGCACTGGATAAAGAAGATGTGGTACATATACACAATAGAATATTACTCAGCTATCAGAAAGGATGAATACCCACCATTCACATCGACATGGATGGAACTGGAGGGGACTATGCTAAGTGAAATAAGTCAAACAGAGAAAGACAATTATCATATGGTTTCACTCCTATGTGGAACATAAAGATTAGCACAGAAGACCACAGGGGAAGGGAGGGAAAACTGAAAGGGTGGGGATCAGAGAGGGAGACAAACCATGAGAGACTGTGGTCTCTGGGAAACAAACTGAGGGTTTCAGAAGGGATGGGTGTGGGGAGATGTGGTAGCTGGGTGATGGGTATTAAGGAGGGCATGGTTGTGATGAGCACTGGATGTTATATGCAACTAATGAATTGTTGAACAGTACATCAAAAACTAATGATGTAGTGTATGGTGGCTAACTGAACATAATAAAAAAAAAGATAACTGCATTGGTACTTCTCAATTTTACAGGCTTATACAATGGCAGGATGGGAAGAAGGGAAATTATTATTCCCTTGTTGTAAGTTGGGTATGCCATTCAGACATGCATGGGTTGCTCTCCATACCAGGCTCTTCAGTAGAGGAGAGAGAAATAGAGTGTAGCTAGGAGGAGATGAGCTCCTCATGCTCAGAAGAGTCACACTTACCCAAAAGAGCAAGTTGAAGAAAAACAGAACGTACTTCAGCAATTTCAAGCCACTCATGCCCATGCTGGGATATTCTTACTCTAAAAAGTGAAAGGAAAAAAAGAGGAAGTAAGTTACCTGGCTCTGTAACGTGGCACCAGTGAAGAGACGGCATAAATGTTCAGGGTTCAAGATCTCCAGCATCACCTTGGGTTTGAGCTGTGACTCTCCTCTGAGAAGTTTCCCCAAAATCCCTGTTTTCTCAGTCTCTGAACTGAGGTACCAATTGGCTTAACTTGGACACTTACTTTTGCTCCAATTCAGCAAGCCAAGAATGCTTATCACTGAATTAAGCACTGTAGAGGAAAGCAATAGAGCTGCTCTTAGAGGAGAGTGAGTCACAGGAACACACAGTAGGCCAATGCTCAGAGACTAGTGCTTGGGCATTTACTCAAGGAGGCAGCCCAGGGGTCAGGAATTAATCAGGTGTGGAAGTCAGTGACTTGATCAGCCAGTTCCTTGTATGCCCGGAGATGCATGTATATACTACATTTGGTCTATAAATCTCTCCACATGAAAATGGGGGAACATACCTACGTATGATTCATTCTTTTACTGAAGAAACATTTATGATGTTTTTTGTTCTAGATACTGTGGGAGATATAACTGTGACTAAACAGTAGCTATCTTCCAGGAGATGTCAATCTTATAGGAGAGATAAAACTAGCTATCAAATATCCAGTGGAGAAATGAAAAGAGATAGCAATGGGAGCTTGATTTAAAAAATACATATAATTTCATTTTCTCGGCCAGAACATTAATGTGCAAACCCTCATCCTCAATTCTAGAGCTCTGGATACACAATTTTGAATTTTCTCTCAGACACAATTAGATTCTATAGAGTAACTCATATTTTAAAACTGCATATAAGACTGCTATATAAAGCAGAATGTCATTTTATTGTTTTTTTTCCCATTAGAACTATGCCTTTTCTAGTGTATAGATTGTTTGTACAATCCATTGCCTGTACCCTCTTAACAATATCAGAAATCAGATGGTCTTGAGGAAGAGGTCATCTAAGCTCTTGATAAGCTTGATGAGCTATTTGTGTTCCACAGTAGAATAATCTCTGTTGAAAAGACCAAATATATATATTTATCTCATACTATTTTCCTTTTCCTTTACTTTGTCCTTCTTTTTCCCTTTCTCCTTCTTGTCTTGACCCTCAGGATTATTCTTAATTCTTCATCAATATTTTAGCCAAGTTAAAATAAAATTGATTATATTATAAGTGTGTTTGTATATACTTGAGAGGTTAATATGGTGATTTACTACATAGGCTTTGAGGTCAAACTTGAATTCAACTCTCACATATGCCACCAAATAGCTACATGACATTTGGAAATTTACTTAACATTTCTAGTCACAATTTATTCCTATGTAAAATGCGGGTAATACTTACACCTCTTAGGGCGGATGTGAAGATTAAATGATATTATAACAGAGACTGATATATGACCATACTCAGTAAATGGAACCCATGATTATTTAGTTTTAAAGGAACTCTCTGGGAAGGGAGAAATGGAAGAATACTATAAGGTTCTATTATGTGGTATGGTAATGCTACTTGAAGATAGACCGTGATAGTTTAAAGATGTACAGTATAAACCATAAGGCAGCCTCTAAAATAACAAAACAAAGAATTATAATTAGTAAGTCAGCAAAGGATAAATAAATAAAACCTTAAAAAAGTAAACAGCAAAGGAGATAAAATTTTTTCTAAATATTGGATTAGTTGAAAGAAGCCTGACAAAAAGAGGAAAAAGGAAACTGCTATGGTCTGAATGTTTGTGTCCCCATAACATTTACATGTTGAAATCCTAATGCCCATGATGGTGTAGGGATGTAGGGTTTTGGGAGTCAATTAAGTCATGAGGGTGGAACCCTCCTAAATGAGATTAGAGCTCTTATAAAAGAGACCCCAGAAATCTTCCTAGCTCCTTCCATCTTGTGAGGACACAACAAAAAGTCTGCAACCCAAAAGAGAGGCCTCCCCTGACCACATTAGCATCCTGATCTTAGATTTCCAGCCTCCAGAACTGTGAGAAATATATTTCTGTTGTTTATAAATTACCCAGTATGTAGTATTGTGTTATAGCAACCTGCACAGACTAAGACAAAAACAAAGAACAGATGAGGAAAACCAAAAACAAATAGAAAGATGGGACAAATAGAAAACAAATATGCTCAACTCTAACCATATTAATAGCAAGTAAATGAAATGGTCTAAGTACTCCAGGTATGCCCCGAGATAGCTAATTGGGTTAAAGAACATTAAGTAATGAATTATCAGAAAAAGAAGAAAACAATCCCATTTAAAATAGCATGAAAAACAATAAAATGCTTAGGAATAAGTTTAAGCAAAATGGTAAAAGATCTAGACACTGAAAACAAGACATTGATGAAAGAAATGTAAGAAGACACAAATAAATGGAAAGATATTCCATGCTTCTGGATTGGAAGAATTAATATTGTTAAAACGTCTACACTACCCAAAATGATCCTCAGATTGAATGCAATACATATAAACATTTCAATGGCATTTTTCACAGATACAGAATAAACAATCCTAAAATTTATGTGGAACCACAGAAGACCCTGAATAGCCAAAGGAATCTTGAGGAAGAAAAACAAAACTAGAAGCATTACACTTCCTGATTTCAAATTATATTACAAGGCTATAGTAATCAAGATAATATGACATTGGCATAAGAACAAACACATAAATCAATGGAACAGAATAGAAAGCCCAGAAATAAATCCATGCATATATGGTTAATTTATTTATAACAAAGGAGCCAAGAATATACAATGGGGAAAATATGGTCCCTCCAATAAATGGTGTTGGGAAAACTGGTCAACTGCAAACAAATGAATGAAATAACCTATCTTACACCAATCACAAAGATAAAATAAAAATGGATTATAGACTTGATACAAAAATAGTGATTCAAAGGGGGCACATGTACCCCCAATGTTTATAGCAGCAATGTCAACAATAGTCAAAATATGGAAAGATCCCAAATATCCATCAATAGATGAATGAATATAGAAGATATGGGATATATATACAATGGAATATTACTCAGCCATCAAAAAGAATGAAATCTTACCATTTGCAACAATATGGATGGAACTAGAGGATATTATGCTAAGTGATATAAATCAGTTGGAGAAAGACAAATACTATATGATTTCACTTATATATGGAATTTAAGAAACAAAATAGATAAACATAGGTGAAGGGAAAGGAAAATAAAATAAGATAAAAACAGAGAGGGAGGCAAACCATAAGAAATGCTGAACTCTAGGAAACAAACCGAGGGTTGCTGGAGGGGAGGTGAGTGGAGGGATGGATAATTTAGGGATGGGGATTAACGAGGGCACTTGATGCAATGAGCACTGGGTGTTATATGCAACTGAAGAATGACTAAATTCTACACCTGAAACTAATGCACTATATGTTACCTAATTGACTTTAAATAAAAAATTAAAAAGTGAATTATAGACTTGAATGTAAGGCTTGAAACCACAAAACTCCTAGGGGAAAACATAAAGGGTAATCACCTTGACATTGGCCTTGGCAAGGATTTCTTGGCTACGACACCAAAACAAAGGCAACAAATGCAAAGATAAACAAGTGGGTCTGTACAGCAAAGGAAACCATCAACAAAATGAACAGGCAACCTACTTAGTGGGAGAAAATATTTGCATAATATATCTGATAAGAGATTAATATCCACAATATATAAAGAACTCATGTAATTCAATAGCAAGAAACAAAAACAAAAACAAAAATCTGATTTACAGATGGGCAGAGGAAGTGAATAGACATTTTTTCAAAAAAGACATAAAGTGGCCAGCAGGTATAAAAGAAAAAGATGCTCAACATTACTGATGATCAAGATGGAAAATGCAAATCAAAACTGTGATGAGTATCACCTCATACCTGTTAGGAAGGTTATCATTAAAAAGACAAGATATAACAAGTGGTGAGAGGATATGCAGAAAGACAGCCCTCATGTACTATTGGTGGGACTATAAATTGGTTACAGCCACTATGGAAAACAGTATGGAGATTTCTCAAAAAATTAAAAATAGAACTGCTATACAATCCAGCAATTCCACTTCTGGGTATATATCCAAAGGAAAGGAAATCATGGTCTCAAAGAGGTATCTGCACCTCCATGTTCATTGTAGCATTACTTACAATAGCCAAGACATGAAAACAACCTATGTCCATTGACACTTCAACTAAAAAAAAAATGTGGTATAGGGATGCCTGGGTGGCTGAGTTAGTTGGGCGTCTGCTTTTGGCTCTGGTCATGTTCCCAGGATCCTGGGATTGAGTCTCGCATCGGGCTCCTTGCTCAGCGGGGAACCCGCTTCTCCCTCTGCCTGCTGCTCCCCCTGCTTGTGCTCTCTCTCTCTCTGACAAATAAATAAATAAAATCTTTAAAAAATATGGGATAGTGACGCCTGGGTGGCTCAGTCAATTAAGCGGCTGTCTTCGGCTCAGGTCATGATCACAGGGTCCTGGGATCGCCCCACATGGGCTCCCTGCTCAGCGGGAAGCCTACTTCCCCCTCTCCCTCTTCCGCTCCCCCTGCTTGTGTGCTTGCATGCTCTCTCTCTCTCTGTTAAATAAATAAATAAAATCTTTAAAAATAAATAAATAAATAAATAAATAAATAAAGTGGCATAAATATACAAAAGAGTATTATTCAGCCATGAGAAAGAAGGAAATCCTACCATTTGTGACAACATAAATGGACCTTGAGGGCATTCTTTCAAAACTCAGAAAACAAACAATCCCAATTGAAAATGGAAAATAAAAAAAATGGACAAAAATCTGAACAGATAGTTCACCAAAGAAGATACATGGATGGAAAAAATGTACATGAAAAAGTACTCTATTTCATTAATCATTAGGGAAATGTAAATTAAAACCAAAATGAGATACTGCTATCTACCTCCTAGAGTGTCTAAAATTAAAAAAACAAAGACAAAAAAACTGACCATACCAGGGGTTGATGAGAATGTGGTTGGTGAGAACGTAAAGGGGTATATCCACTTTGAAAAATATTTTGCCAGTTTTGTGAAAAGTTAAACATATATTATCATATGATTCAGCCATTCCACTCCAAGGTATTTATCAAGAGAACGAAAAGCATATGATCATACAAAGACTTGTACAGGAATGTTCATTGCAGTTTTATTTGTAATAGCCAAAAACTGGAAACAGCCCAAAGGTCCATCAACAGATAAATGGAAAAACAAACAGTGATATGGCTATCAAATGGTATACTACTCAGGAATAAAAAGAAGTGAACTGTTGATACACAACACAGCATAGATGAATCTCAAAATAATTATGGTGGATGAACGAAGCTAGACAAAGGGAAGAGTACGTACTGTGTGATTCCAGTTATATAAAATTTTAGAAATGAAAACTAATATATAGCAACAGAAAGCAGATCAATGATTGGGGATAGAGGCAGAAGAAAGTGGTGGTGGTGGCAGGGGTTAGGTAAATAAAAGGAGAGTAGGAACAGGCAGGAGAAAGGGATTACAAAAGACCATGAATAATCTTTTGGAAGTGATGAATGTTTGTTATCTTGATGTAGTGATGGTTTTATGTATGTATGTGAATGTCAAAAAGTCCTTCCTAATTTGCCCCTGTCCATCTCTCCAAACTCATGGCAACCTCACTGGCTTATATTTTATTTTTTATTTATTTATTTAATTTATAAAAGCACTTTAGATATGAATGACATGTAAAAATGCTGTACATACTAATATATACAACTCAATGAGTTTGGGATAAGTGTACACTTGTGAAACCATCACCACTATCAAGAACATAGATGTATCCATCATTTCCTGAAGTTCCCTCCCATCCCCACTCTTATTATTTTTATTTTTTGTGATAGTAATACTTAATATAAGCTCTACCCTCTTAGCAAATTTTGAATGTACAATACTGTATTGTTAGCTGTAGTCACTATGCTGTATAGTAGATTTCCAGGACTTATTTATTTTGGGCAACTGAAACTTTGTATCCTTTGACCATCACGTCCCTATTTACTTCTCTCCCAAGCTGGTAGCAACCACCATTTGACCCTATGCTTCCACGAGTTTGACTATCTTATATTCCACATATAAGTGACACCATACAGTATTTGTCTTTCTCTGTTGTGCTTATTTCACTCAGCATAGTGTCCTCCAGGTCCATCCATGATGTCACAAATGTCAAGAATTCCTTCTTTTTTTAAGGTTAAGTAATATTCCATGGGGAGTATGTACCACATTTTCTTTATGCATGCATGCGTTAATGAATATTTAGATTGGTTTCATATCTTGGCTCTTATGAATAATGCTGCAAAATGGGAATGCAGGTATCTCTTTGAGATCCTGATTTCAATTCACTTGAGTATATACCCAGAAGTGGGATTGCTGGATCATATGGTAGTTCTATTTT
Source organism: Phoca vitulina (assembly GCF_004348235.1). Taxonomy (NCBI): domain Eukaryota; kingdom Metazoa; phylum Chordata; class Mammalia; order Carnivora; family Phocidae; genus Phoca; species Phoca vitulina. The sequence goes on from NW_022589705.1 coordinate 9,606,284, forward strand.
GAACTTTTTGACGTACCTCTATAGTGTTTTCCATAAGGGCTGTACCAACTTACATTTCTACCAAAGTACATCAGGCTTCATTTTCTCCACATCCTTGCCAGCACTTTTTTTTTCAGTTATTCATTTGTTTATTTATGGTGGGAGAAGAACAATTGTTATTTTTGTTTGTTTCAAGTTTGTATTTAAATTCTACTTAAGTTAACATATAGTGTAATATTGGTTATAGGAGTAGAATTTAGTGATTCATCACTTACATACAACACCCAGTGCTCATCACAAGTGCTTCCTTAATACCCATCACCCATCTAGCCCATGCCCCACCCACCTTCCCTCCAACCTTCCCTCCCTTCAACCTTCAGTTTGTTCTCTATAGTTAAGACTCTCTTATGGTTTGCCTCCCTCTCTTTTTTTTCTCTTCCTTCCTATATTTTCATCTATTTTGTTTCTTAAATTCCACATGAGTGAAATCATACACTCTTAACTCCATCCAAATCGTTGCAAATGGCGAGATTTCATTCTTTTTCTTTAAATATATTTTTTATTTAAATTCAATTAGCCAACATATAGTACATTAGTTTCAGATGTAGAGTTCAGTTATTCATCAGTTGCATATAAAACCCAGTGCTCATCACATCACATACCCTCCTTAGTGCCCATCACCCCAAAGATTTCATTCTTTTTGATGGCTGAGTAATATTCCATTGTACCTATATACCACATCTTCTTTATCCATTCATAAGTTGATGGACACGGGTTCTTTCCATAATTTGGCTATTGTTGATAGTGCTGCTAATCTTAAAACCCAGCAATTAACTTTGACTACTTATCTCAGTGCCTCCTTTTTCACCTGTGCTCATGGGGTTCTTTGCTGAAATTTGCTGCTTTCTCTCCCTCTGACCCCTTAATTTGGCTAGCCACTATTCATCCTGACACTCAGCTCCAGTGTCACTCTTCCAAGAAGCCCTCTCTGATTGTATCTATTTCTCCACACCCAACCCCACTCCCCACGAGGAGTGCCCATAATACCTGCAATCTCTGTTGTTGCACTAGCCTCTTTGTTTTATAATTATCTCTTCCCTCTCTAGAATGTGAACTCCTTGAGGGTAGGAAGCTAGTTTATTCATCTTTGAATCCTCGAGATCTAACACAGTCCCCTGGTTACACTAAAAATGTAAGATTGTTCAATAAGCCTTTGTCAACGAACTCTAAATAATCTGGTGTGGTGGAATGAACTACATACACACCACAGCATCAGAAGCCTTGGGCTTGAGATTTATTCTGCCAATAGACTAATCTTTTGGATGTGGGCAGATAACTTACACAGAAGATTGGGCCAGATGCCTCCTAGAGTCCCTGCAGCCCCAGCATCCTGGGATCCCATGATCGCTGCTTCAGGCCCCTATAATCAAATGGTCCACAGAGCACCAACTAATGAAGTGTCCACAGACCTGTGGATATCCCTACTGATTTTTCCCCTCACAGACGGGAAGAAAAACCTCTTCTTTCTCCTTCTCTGATTTTCCATTTGCTCAGACTCCCCCTGGTTGAAGGAGAAAAACTGCCCATTTGGTGAAGATTGTCACTACTTTTGCCATGTCCGTGGCCCTAGTTTTCATATTAACTCAGACAGAATGACACTCCATTTCCCCTTCCTTTCTTCATTGTGACTTCATCAGCTATTGGGCTCCTGCCCCTTCCAACCCAACTGTCTGGAAGAACTGACACCTCTTTGCAGTCAAAATCTGCTTCATGACTCATGGCTCTGTGAAGAAAGTCCCTGACGTCAGCTTCCAGGAAACCCTATGACCAAACTCCAGTTAACTGTGGCCAGGGATGAAGTTCACTTTTCAGTTCCCTCCAAGCAAAGATCTTGGGCTAGTAAACTGTCTTATGGATTTCTAGTTCAATCCCTCCTTTTTTTTTTTTTTTTTTTTTTTTGGCCTATTCTTGCAGGGCCATCATATCTAGTCCTGAATTCAATCAAACTTAGAAGTAGCTAAGGTTGGGACAGAAGCTTCAAGAAGCTATCAATTCAATCCAGCCTTATGTGATCCAATCTTGGAGCCACAGCAAGACAGCTTTGATGTTATGAAGACTATTATATTTATGAGATGTTAATATGTGTTCCCCAAATGAAAACAAGCAAATAAATAAAACCATAAGAAATCACTATATTGTACACCTGAAACTAATATTACTCTGTATGGTAACTAACTGGAATTTAAATAAAAACTTTAAAAAAAAGGAAAGGAAGCCATGGTAAAATAATTTTGAAAGTAAATAGGATTAAATGAAAATAAAAGAAAAAACAATAAACCTCTTTTAATGAATGACTTCTGAGAAACTCATTATATGCTAAGGTACATTGTTACTACAAACCTATTCTTATTTTGAAGATTACTTATAACAGCTCAGAGAGCATAGTGTTCCACAGAACACAGTTTGATAGACACTAGTGATGGAATCAGACAAATCTAATTTTGAATTCTGGCAGTGCAACCTGCCATAAATGTGGCCTCGGGCAACTTGTGTAACCTCTCTAACTTTCACAATTTCCTCATCTTTAAAATGGTGATATCCACATGCAGTTCACATGTGGTTCAAGGGGTTAAATGAGATAATATTTCCTGGATGGCTCAGCATCAGAGTGCCTGGTTCAGTGAACTCCAACTAAAAGATCAAGTTTAGAGCTTCCCTACCAGTCCTTTCATAAGGGCAACCCTGGGCTTTCTGCTAGGTTTTTCAGGAATAAAATACATCAGGGGCCAGAAGGCGTTTAACAATTTTTTGCTTGTTTCATTTTTTGGTAAGTACCTTAAAAAAAAGTTTTGTGCACCCTCTGTAAAAAAATTCAAACAATAAAGAAAGTACAATTCTTTGTATACAGATCTATTTGCCAACTTACACAGAAAAACAAGGTATTCAGTAAGGTGACGTTTGGCTTCCTATCCCCTTCTACACAGTGCCTGTGAAGGTCTTTGGTTCATCAGTGAAGAACAGTGGGACCTTGATTAACAAAAGATTTTTCTAAATAGGAAAGAAAATTGGTTCACTATGAGGGTCCCCCAAATAAGGGCAAAATAAATTTAAATAAATGATAGAGTTCACTGAATCCTGCAAAATGCTGAATGCTTCATGAATGTATCTTATTTATAGTCTTCTTATCAACCCTGTAACTTAGGTGTCAACAGCCCCATTTTTGCAAACTAGAAATCCAAGGCTCAGACAGCCCATATAACGGGCACAAGTTCACCCAGCTAATGAACAGCAAACACAGGGCACAAGGCAAGGTCTCTCAGCCTCCCAGCCCACCTTCCTTCCACTGCCTCAGGCTCCATTTTGTGCCTCTCACTTACCAACCTGACTCACCCCTTGCAGTGTGATGAGCCTCAGGAAGACTCCTTCAATCTTTCAGAGTGAAGCCCTGTGAACAGTGGCTGAGGAGGAATGGGGGTTATGCAGGTATGTCTCTCTGAGGGAGTAATAAGCAATCGTGGGGCGGGGAAGGGCCGTATGAAAATAAAACCAAACCAAACCATCAACATTTACGCATTAGTTTCTTCTCATCTCTCCATCACTTTGTCAAAGGAACGTGTTTGTCATCTCAGTCCTCCCCAAAATTGTGGTCTGGTGAAAACTTTTTCCTTTTCAAAGCTGTTATCAGGGAGAGAAATTGGTGATTTGTAGAAGAAGAGAGAAAGAAGAAAGAAGCAAAGAGGAGGAAAAAAGTGAGGAAAGATAAATCCAGATGATCTCGGAGGCTCATTTCCTAAAGGTTCTCTTTCCTTACCCTAAAAATATGTAGAATTTTGCTGTAGAGGGGCCCTGTTCTGGAGACCCATCTATGGTGGGTTCAGGTAAGCTATGTCCAGCATTAGCAAGGCTCTCTGTGGGCTAATAAAAGCCACTTTTGGGGTATTCCCATCAAAAGTCTGAATAACCTGAATCTAGTCATGAAGAAACATGAGAAAGCCAAATAAAGAGATATTCTAGAAAATAGCTTGCCTGTACGTTTCAAGAATATCAATGTCATGAAACACAAGGAAAGACTCAGGAACTGTTCCAGGTAGAAGGAGACTAAAGAAACAGGACAGTTAAAAGCAAGGTATAATCTGAGATTTCGAGTCGCTATAAGGATACCAATGGGAAACTGATGGAATCTTAATAAAATCTATGGATTGGTAACAGTATTGTATCAGTGTCAATTTCCTGATTTTGATTATTATACAGTGGTAAGTAAAAGAATGTTTTTGCTCATAGAAAATACACAGTAGGGGCACCTGGGTGGCTCAGTCAGTTAAGTATCTGCCTTCAGCTAAGGTCATGCTCTCAGGGTCCTGGGATTGAACCCCTCAGCTGGCTCCCTGCTCAACAGGGAATCTGCTTCTCCATCTCCCTCTGCCCCTCCCCCCTCATACTCTCTCTCTCTCTCTCTCTCTCTCTGTCTCTCTCACTCTCTCTCTTGCTTTGCTCTCTCTCTATCAAATAAATAAATAAAATCTTAAAAAAGAAAGAAAATACACAGTAAAGCACTCTGTGGGTAAGGATATCATGCCAACAATTACTCCCAAATGGAAAAGCCTAAGAAGGATAAAGAAAACGTGATAAAATGTTAATATTTGGGAAATCTAGGTGAAAGGGGGGTGTTCAGAAATTCTTGGTACTAGTTTTGCAAGTTTTCTGTAAGTCTGAATTGAGAGAGAGATAGAGTTGAATATGAGTAAATGATTTAAGGAATTCTGATCTTTAAGTCATTACATCGTAAATCCCTGATGGCATAAATACTGAGATTCCACAAGAGCTGTTTTTAGAAGAACAAACCATGGGATAATTCTTTAAGGCCTCTATTTGCTTCTGACAGAGAGTGAGTATTAAGCCATGAGTTTAAATTGAAAAGATGTGAGGTATCAAAATAATTTCTCACTCCCATTCCTCAATCTAGTTCTCCTGAAATATAAAATGTCAAACAAAAGTGTGACAAGTTGAATATATTTCAAATATTTAATTTGCTAGTATATTGACTTCAGATCAGTTGGATTTATGATTAAGTTGGATTTTTTATGTTTGCTTATGTTAAAATGCACTGGAAATTTATGTAAACAAAGAACACTATCTAATGATGTTTATTTAATAGGAAGTCTATAAGAAAAGAGAGTATAGTGTGTAATGGGGAGGAAAGAGCATTCCACGGAGAATCAGGAATTACTATTTAACTAGTTTTATGACTTTGGACAAGCTTCACCTTGCCTGGAAAATAAGCAGTTTCGAATGTTTTAAGAATAGCTAATGTTTACTGGGCTTTCACTACAAGTTGAACACTTTATTTGAACCTAAATAATCCTGAGTTGCATTTAAGTAACAACATTCTAACACTTGTAAAATAGATAGGGCTCTTATTTTAAATGATTATAGAAATGTATCCTTGTGGCACCTTTTCCTTTACAACAGTTCTTGGCCATAGCTGTGATGTACTGATGTTCCTGCTTAGGAAGGAACGGTCCTGTGTGCTCGTGACCTGGGGAATGAAGAGAGGACTTGCCTCTGTGTCCCAACACAGAGATCCATGGCCTCCACTCTGGGAGTGCTCACCCAATGGCTTTGGAAATGGATTCCTTCTTCTCAAAGCCTGTGTCCAGACAGCCTCCCCACACTCACCCTCCAGCTGCAATCCCAGCCTCCCATCCCCAGAGGCCCGCTCTGTGTAGCAGTCTCATTTCTCTGCTCCTTTACTTTGGTGCTCTGTACCTGCAGTGGTAGCTGGGCCCTGGAGCTTCCTGAGGGCAGGTACCCAGTGTGCAGGCCCAGGGTGACCTGCACACACTGGGTGCTCACTTGGTTCGGGAAGTACTGGGGGAGGACTAATTTAGGAACACAAACCAAACCACTGTAACTAAATCAACACAGCGTTTCCTGGAACAGAAGTTGAGAGACAGTGGCCATAACCTCGCAAAGAGCTCCAAACTTCACCCTAACCTGGGGGAAATCGAGATTAAGGAGTAAGAAACCTTCCCCTTCACCCTCATTTCAAGCCACATCCCATCAATTCTGATGTCTCAGGCATAGTCACGGCCAGACCTAGACCTTGGACCTGCCCAGTTGTTTGATCTTGCCTCTCACTTTCAGTTGCTGGGTTCGAGAACTAAGTAGGAGAGAGAGATTTCCACTTCCTCTGCTCCTGCTCACCTGCTTGCTCTCATCTCAAATGCATTTGGGGGGCGGGGTTATACTCTTTGAGTGTACATGTATTGTGCCCCATCTGGAATGCATGGTTACCCCCAGTCTCCATAGCAAACTTGCACTTCTTTGAAAATGAACCCAAGCAGTCACTTCCTCTCCAAGGCACACTCCTACACTCTTCCCACATTGTGTGCACACTCTTCCTCCATGATAGAAAAGATTGCATTGTGCTATAATGGTGTGTTGTGTCTGTATTCCACACCAGAATCCACAAACGCTTTGAGATTGATAAGCACGTCAGTCATCCCCGTGTCTCCGGGACTTAGCACCATGCCTAGCTGTTCGTAAGCCATGGGGTGGGACTGAAAAAGGGGAACAGGCTTCAGGTCTGGAGTCTGAAGCCCTCTGGTTGGTCAGAGGTCAACCTGAGGACACTAGAAACAAAAGACCAATGGAGTTTGACCTTGCCCGTTTGTGCGGGTCAGTTACTAAAGGTGAAGTGGCCTCAGCAGCAGTAGCTGTGAAGGAATGGGCTTTGAATCATTCCCTGTGGGTATAAAGGCACCCAATCCTTTCATTTAAAAGCTAAGTATACTTAATTGGCCCACACAGAAAACAACACAGGAAATCAAGCTTCAGTTCAGTCTCGATTCCAAACCAACCGCAATTTCAAAACAGTGCAGATTCTGGTGGAGATTGAGAAAGCAAAACTTCTTTGTTTAGCCAGCAGCTAAGACTGCTTTTGCTCAATTCTCTTCCAAAGCACTGATATCTTTTATCTTCCATAGGAGTTCCTTAAGGGCAGGACTATTTTGGGGACAAATCTCTACCTTGCTATTTTTGTCTCCCCACCAGAATCTTCCAAAGCACAGTGCCTGGCCCCAGGAGGCACTTAATATATGATTATTAAATGAATTCATTAAAAATTCTGGTCTTGGGGCTCCTGGCTGGCTCAGTTGGTAGAGCATGTGACGCTTGATCTCGAGGTTGTAAGTTAGAACTCCACATTGAGTGTAGAGATTACTTAAAAATAAAATCTTAAGGGGTGCCTGAGTGGCTCAGTTGGTTAAACGTCTGATTCTTGGTTTCAGCTCAGGTCATGATCTCGGGACTGTGGGATAGAGCCCTGCATCTGGCTCCGTGCTCAGTGCCTGCTTAAGATTCTCTCCCTTTGCTCCTCCACCCCGCCCCCACTTGCACTCTCTCTCTCTCTTTCTCTCAAATGAATAAATACAATCTTTTTTAAAATTTTAAAAAAATAAAATAAAAAATCTGGTCTTTATTTTTAAATTCATGGCTCAATGGCCCCTGAGGTGCTTTGGGAATCTAGAGCCCTTGGTGACATTGCCATCCCTCATTGTTAGGTTGGTAAGTAATGGTCCTTGAGGGCCGTCCTCTCCCCCTAGGGCATAATCAGTTGAGATTCCTGCAGGTATTAGAAGGAGAAAGCTCTGGTTTAGTGTTTCCTTTGGTCTCCTGACCTCTAGTAATGACTATGGTGGTCACAGAAAGCCAGGACCAAAGCTTGACTTTGACTTTCTGAGTCCATGAGACCTCAGTCGCTAGTTACAGGGCATGAATTAGAAATCATTACAATATCAAATTTTGTTGGTTGGTGCATGTCACGTTATATTTATCAATATTTATGTTTTGTATACCAAGGACAAGTTTATTCGGCAGAATAAACCACAATGTTCTTCCTGCTGTTTGAAAACAATCAATCTAAGCATCTCTTAGGGGTGTTCAGCTTTTACCTCTTGATATACAGGCAGTGGGCATGCCCTGTGTTCCTGACTCTGAACTGGGTGCTGTCATTTGTAACTGTCCTTCTATTTAGTGGCTCTGAGGAATCACAGTGAGAGTCATGAAAACTGATTGAATTAAGAACTGCCATCTCCCAACTGCCTCTCTAAATGGCTCTGGCCGTTGGTTCTCTCCTCACTCTAAAATCACAAGATCAGTCTTCTAAGAGACCTAAGTATGTATGAAATCTCCCCAACGTCATGTCCCACAGAAGGCTCCAGGCATCAGAAATGACTACACACAGAAATTCAAGTTCTGAAACAATTTAAGCTCATGAATGCCCTGACCCAAAGAGGTATCAGATAACGGGAACCTGGTTAGTGAAAAGTCTTTCCAGCCTGCTTGTCTTTTGAGGGGTGCCAGGATCTTGATCTTTTTACTTTCCTGCACTAAATATTTGTGAAATAGCAGTTGCAGGAGATTTTATTATTTCCCCATTTACTTATTTCCCCATTTACTGAAGAGGTGTACGGACAATCCTAAGACACCCTATCCCACATAATATGGTTCAGGTCTTGTCAAGCCAGATTAAAATGTCACCAAGCTTACCTTTCGCAGGCACTCGTCCTCAGTCCTTTAGGCAAGATCAGTGATTATCCTTGAGGTGGTCACAACAAGACTGGTAACACGGATGTCCGGGGCTATTTGTGTAAAAGGAGAAGTGAAGGGAAAATAAATGTGCTCACACTGTGACAACAGGAAGCCCAGTTGACGAGAGGGAGGAAGTGAGGCTTGGCCTGCTCTCTTTAACCTTAGAGATGCAATCCTTCCCCTGTGGCTTTTTAGACACCTACTCCCATGACCCACCCAAATACATAAACTTGTTTCTATGAAACACAAGAAAAGTCAAAGACCTCTTCCAGGCACTCATTCATGAGCCCTGGTGCATTCTGAGGTGATTTTGGTATTGATTTCTGTCTAGAAAAAGTCAGTGCTTCTCAGTCAAGATGGCACCTCAAAATTATGTGTGGATCTGTTCAAGAATAAGTATGCCTGGCCCCCCGTTTGGTAGACAGAAACTGGAGTGGAACCCAAGAATAATTATTTTTAAAAGTTTTCTAGGACTGAGACAGGAATGTCTCTCAAGCCACTCGGCCTTCTCCCCACCCTCCTTCCAGCTGCCTTCCAGAAGATCTCTAGTTTCCTGTTGGATTGGGATGTCATTTTCAGACTTCTGTGTCTCAGAAGCTGGACTTTCCTTGTGTAAGGATATGGCCAAGGGTAAACCCCAAGGCACGCTCCAAGGGACACTGGTAGAAATGATTTGGTTAGTAAAGGGAGCCCCAGATTTAGAATCCAAAGTTCTGAGTTTCAGCTTTATCTCTGTTAGCTCTGTGGTACTGAGCAAATCTCAACCTCTCAGCTTGTTTATTAATAGTAACATCTAATAATAATCCTGCTAGTTACCCTTATTTCCCCATTTATAGATGAGAAAACAGAGGCTCAAAGAGGTTAGATATTTAGCCCAAGATTATACAGTTAAGAAATAGCAGTTGAGGGGGGGTGCCTGGTGGCTCAGTTGGTTGTGTGACCCACTCTTGATTTCAGCTCAGGTCATGATCTCAGCATTGTGGGATCAAGTCCCACATCAGGCTCCGTGCTCAGTACAGAGTCTGCTTATCCCTCTCCCTCTGCACCTCTCCCCACCCTGCTGTGCTTTCTCTTTCTCTCCCTCTGTCTCTCTCTAAAAATAAATAAATAAAATCTTTAATAAAAAGTTTTTTAAAAAGTTTAAAAATAAAAAAGAAATAATAAGAAGAAATAGCAGTTGGGACTCAAATTCAAAGTCACAGAGAATGCTGTGACCAGTAGATTTTGAAAATTATATATAATTATTATATATATATATATATTTCCAGTTTTCTCTCTGCTGTGTCTACTGGGATTTTCTTAGATTGAAATGGTTAGGGGCTAAGTGATAACCCCAACATATCCCTAGCCAGCCATGAAATGCAGAACCTACCACTGAGCCACAATTTTTTTATCTAATAAAGAAAGAAATGGACATTCTCCCCAGTGCTCGACTTGAAAACATGCATCTGGGAAAGCTAGCTTTCTCTGTCTTCCTTTACCCTGACACATTCAGATTCTGGAATCACCTCTGACCAGGGCTGGCTTATGGAGAATGCTGAAGGAAATGGATATTGACTGAGGAACGTGTCAGTCCTTAATATTTTCTAAGTGCAGATTTTTCCAAACTTATGTGATCATGGAACAGCATGTGTGTGTGTGTGTGGGGGGGGTGTATGGTTTTTCTCAGGGAACAGTTTTTCAGCATCATGGCACTGTAGGAAATGCTGTTGTCAATTCTCCTCTCGTCTGGCATCAGTCTGAGGAGTCAATGCCCCTCACTCGGGGCTGCTGCAGTAGAGGGGTCCCTGCAGTAGAGGGGCTGAGAAAAGACTTCTTGCTTGGCTCCCATTCTCTGTAGTTTCCGTTACTATCTCTTTTTGCCAAAGATTCACAGATCTATATGTGTGATCCGAGTTCTCATTGAGCTCCACACAGGTACCTGCAATCCAGTACACAACATTCAGCTTAAGAAGCTGGGCATTCTCTTGCTGAAACCTGCTCCTCCCCCATATTCATCATCTCAGGGAAAGGCCCCACTAACCGCCCTGTTGCCCAAGTTAGGTATCCTCTTGGGCCACCCACTGTCCCACATCATGGCATATTATCAACCACCAAGTCCTAGAAATTGTACCTTTGCCTCAATATTTCTCAAATAGGGTAACTTCTCTCCAACTCCAGAGCCACACACTGATCCTTATCTCTCACCTGTTTCACTGCATCCCAGCCTTCTTCAAGATCAGCTTGGATATTTTCTCACTCAGCCCCGACAATGAAAGCCTTCTAAAAATGATGATTTAATCATGCCATTCCCTGGTTTATGACTCTTCCATGGTTTCCCCTTAGGTGTTTGGTTTTGTTAAGTAAGTTCTACACCCAGTGCGTAAGAAGTGGTCCCTTTCTGCCGAAGACTCGTAATTTCCACATGAAAGTTATGACTCTCTTATCAGGGTTCTATCTTCTTTGAGTTCAAGTGGGGATGGATACATGAGAACCCACCAAGATTGTATGACACTGTAGCACAGACGAAATGGGCTTTCTTGACCTCCTCCCTTAGCTCAGAGAGAGCAGGGTGACAGGTTTCTCTGCAAACACAGTTACTCTCTGTGTTGTCTGAAGCGGCTATGAATTCCTCTCCTGACCCCACATCCAGCCTTGACTGTGCATCTACTTTCCCTCCCATCCATCAGCAAAGGAATGCACTGTCCAAGGACAAGAATCAGGAACTTCTAGCTCATTGTGTAGCATCCCCTTCACTTCTCCTCAGAAGGAATCTAAATCAGAGTGACAAGAGGCTCCTCTTGCAGGCCAATTCACTCCTAAGCCTCAAAGAACAAATACGTCAGGGTATGGCCATGCTAACATGGGGTATCCAGTGCCCCACAAGGACAGGCATCCTTCATAAGTCTGGGGATAATGTCATTGACAAGTGTTGATTTGAGACCCAACTTATAGATGACAAGTCAGTTATAGAGATTTTTTTAAATGATTTTATTATTTATTTGACTGAGAGGAGAGAGAGAGTGTGAGCACACAAACAGGGGGAGTGGGAGAGGGAGAAGCAGGCTCCCGTGCTGAGCAGAGAGCCTGATGTGGGGCTCGATCCCAGGACTCTGGGATCATGACCTGAGCCGAAGACAGACTCCTAACTGACTGAGCCACCCAGGTGCCCCGAGATTTAGAGGCCTAAAAAATACAGTGCAGGTAACTGTGACACAAAATCATCTATAGAAGCTGGTCACCCCAGAAGCTGTGGCTTTCTCTAAATACTCCCTCCTTATTCTGCTCTCTGTCAGGGCACACTAACTGTCCTTGGCTTTACAGGGCATAAATTGATCCAACTGTGAGCTCCCTGTTTTTGTGTATCTTTCCAGCAGGGAAAGTAAGGGAAGCAAAATTGAAAAGGTCTAGGGGCACCTGGGTGGCTCAGTTGGTTAAGCGACTGCCTTCGGCTCAGGTCATGATCCTGGAGTCCCTGGATCGAGTCCCGCATCGGGCTCCCTGCTCGGCTGGGAGCCTGCTTCTCCCTCTGACCCTCCCCCCTCTCATGTGCTCTCTCTCTCTCTCTCATTCTCTCTGTCTCAAATAAATAAATAAAATCTTTAAAAAAAAATTGAAAAGGTCTAGTTAAAAAAAAAAGTTGTGCGTGTGTGTGTGTATGTGTGAGTGTACATATATAGCAGCAAAATTCTTCATTCAAATAAAGCTTAAAACGGAACAACCATAACTCATATAGAAGAAAGCAGAACTGCTCAGAGAACACAGGGGTGGGGCTCATCCTTCCCCCACTTTAGTGGCTTCTTGACTTCTTTGCCCAACCCTAAGGATCAAAAAGCATTGGTCCAGAGGGCCTGGCTCCTGGTTCCCTTGCCAGTGTTGGGGTTTGTTTTCAGTTGTGGGCCCAGGGCTGTGACCCCTCCAGTCCTGCAGCCCTCACTATCTTGGAGAAAATGTCATTGCCATGGCTCAATGGAAATAGGAAGCCGGTTCCATACCCCACAGCTCCTCTTCCCCATTTGGGAGGCTGGGAGTTGTGGCTTCCTGCAGAAAGGATAATGGGGAAATGTTTTTGTTCAGCTGACAGCAATTGTACTGGCCACAAACACCCTGAGGCTACCTTACCAGATTTGAGGCTGTGAACTCACAGCAGGTACCATGTGGGACTCGGGGCTGGTGCGGGATGTCACCAGCCCTGTGCACCGTGATACATCACACTCTCTCCTAGCCAAGTCTAGCAAAATGGTAATCCCACAGGCAATTCTAGCGTACCCCAGGGGAGCTCCTTCTGGTCCCTGGGCAAGGAGAACAACCAGAGATGGTAGGTGGTGTGGTATAGGTGACTGAGGCCTGGACTCCAAAACAGAAGTGATGGATTCTAGTCTTTGTTCTATAATTACCCAGGGAAAGTCCACTTAATCCCCTAAGGGCTCACTTCCCTGTCTGTGAAAGAAAATAGATGAGGCAATCCACACATTCTCTCTGGGCCTTAAACATTCTGAACATTTATTACTTTAGAATATCAAAAATGAATTCCTAAAATGTAGTTTTTGGTTAGCATCTGGGGCTGAAAGTGGAGCCTTCTAGTTCTTATCTAGCCTTCATGTTCTTATTTAGCAGCAGAAGGGAATAAGCATGGCATTTCCCCCTTTACCAGAGAAAGGCTAGGTTCACTGAGTTCAGGTAACTTGCCCAAAGCACACTGCTAGAAAGTGGCAGAGCCTGAATGAAAAACTTGCCCATTACACCAAAGCTTGTTCACCTTTCCAGCTATCCAGCTTTCCCCAGAGCTAACATGACGTTCTAATACTTGCTGCACCTGTGGATGATTGAAAGCTTACAATGTTTACTTTCACCAGTAATACCGTAAGGTGATCTCTCAATACTTTTCAGGTTTATATAAGAGGAGCAAGAAGAGGGCAATTCTCCCTTCATAAAGCAAAGCCTGAGAATGTTTTCAGACACCCAGCATAGACTCCTATATGCCGTTTCCCAGCCAGGGTTTTGAGTAACCTCCATGAATGGTGAACATAATCTCTTTGCTTAAGTTAGAAAAAAAAAATGCTTCAAGAGAAAGGTTTAGGCGAAACCTATTTGTATCCTCAGGATTGGGGGCGCATAATCCGAAGGGCCAGAGGCAGGCAGCATCTGAATGTATGTTGCTGACCTCAGGTTCTCTACTCTGAAGTCAACTCAGCTCTTTAGAGTTGCGTAGAGCAAAGAATAAACCCATGCCCGCCACACCCTATGTTCTAAGTACTGAGAGCACAAGCTAGCAGGAAGGGGAGTGAGTGTGGGCAAGAGCCTGGCAGAGGGTCTGGCAGGAGGAGGTGGCACTGGAAGACAAAGCCCCAGCTCCCAGCTGAGCCTGCCGCAGGGCAGCATGGGAGATGGAGCCCTGCGGATATTGCTGTGGGTCCTTTGCCTAGCTGCATCTCCCCAAACCTTCACTTCCCACTGAGAAGTTCTAGAGTGCAAGGGATTAGAAAATGCTCTGCCTCTGTAATGTCATTTGCAAATATCTTCTCCCATTCCGTGGGTTGCCTCTTAGTTTTGTTGACTGTTTCCTTTGCCATGCAGAAGCTTTTTATCTTGATGAAGTCTCAAAAGTTCACTTTTGCTTTTGTTTCCCTTGTCTTTGGAGACATGTTTTGGAAGAGGCTGCTGTGGCCAAGGTCAAAGAGGTTGCTGCCTATGTTCTCCTCTCGGATATTGATGGATTCCTGTCTCACATTGAGGTCTTTCACCCATTTTGAGTTTATCTTTGTGTATGGTGTAAGGGAATGGTCCAGTTTCATTCTTCTATATGTAGCTGTCCAATTTTCCGACACCATTTATTGAAGAGACTGTCTTTTTTCCATTGGATATTTTTTCCTGATTTGTCAAAGATTAGTTGACCCTAGAATTGAGGGTCAATTTCTGGCCTCTCTATTCTGTTCCATTGATCTATGTGTCTGTTTTTGTGCCAATACCATGCTGTCCTGGTGATCGCAGCTTTGTAACATAGTTTGAAGTCAGGCAACGTGATGCCACCAGCTTTGTTTTTCTTTTTCATCACTCCCTTGGCGATTCGGGGTCTTTTCTGGTTCCAGACCCAAGATCTATAAAGAACTTCTCAAATTCAACACTCAAAAAACAATAGTCCAGTCAAAAAATGGGCAGAAGGCATGAACAGACACTTCTCCAAAGAAGACATACAAATGGCTAACAGACACATGAAAAAATGTTCAACATCACTAGCCATCAGGGAAATACAAATCAAAACCACACTGAGATACCACCTTACACCAGTTAGAATGGCAAAAATTAACAAAACAGGAAACAACAAATGTTGGTGAGGATGTGAAGAAAGGAAACCTCTTACACTGCTGGTGGGAATGCAAGCTGGTATAGCCACTCTGGAAAACAGTATGGAGGTTCCTCAAGATGTTAAAAATAGAGCTACCTTATGACTCAGCAATTGCATTACTAGGTATTTACCCCAAAGATACAGATGTAGTGAAAAGAAGGGGCACATGTACCCCAATGTTCATAGCAGCAATGTCCACAATAGCCAAACTGTGGAAGGAGCTGAGATGCCCTTCAACAGATGAATGGATAAAGAAGCTGTGGTACATATATACAATAGAATATTATTCAGCCATCAGAAAGGATGAATACCCACCATTTGCATCAACATGGATGGAACTGGAGGGGATTATGCCAAGTGAAGTAAGTCAAGCAGAGAAAGACAATTATCATATGGTCTCACATATGTGGAACATAAGCCATAGCACGGAGGACCATAGGGGAAGGGAGGGAAATCTGAAGGGGGAGAAATCAGGGAGGGAGATGAACCATGAGAGACTCTGGATTCCGGGAAACAAACTGAGGGTTTTAGGGGGGAGGGGGGTGGGGAGGGGGTAACAGGGTGATGTGTATTAAGGAGAGCACCTGCTGTGATGAGCGCTGGGTGTTACAGTGACTTACTGAACATAATAAAAATATTAATTAAAAAAAAAGAAAATGCTCTGCCTCAACCAACTCTACTTCAGAGAAGGAAACCGAAGCTCCAAATTCTTGATGGATAACATATCTTAGAATTAGAGCTATTATTATTTTAAAATAAGTTTATTTTTGGAGTAGTTTAAGGTTCTTGGCAAAATTGAGCGGAAAACAGAGAGCTCATATATCCCCTGGCCTCTGTGAGAATTTAAGGAAACCTTGTTTAGAATGGAGTCAGGAGCAATGTCCACAATAGCCAAACTGTGGAAAGAGCCGAGATGCCCTTCAACAGATGAAAGGATAGAGAAGATGTGGTCCGTATATACAATGGAATATTACTCAGGCATCAGAAAGGATGGATACCCAACTTTTACATCAACATGGATGGGACTGGAGGAGATTATGCTAAGTGAAATAAGTCAAGCAGAGAAAGTCAATTATTGTATGTTTTCACTTATTTGTGGAACATAAGGAATAGCCTGGAGGACATTAGGAGAAGGAAGGGAAAATGAAGGGAGGGAAATCGGAGGGGCAGATGAGCCATGAGGGACTATGGACCCTGAGAAACAGGGTTTTAGAGGAGAGGAGTGTGGGGGGATGGGTTAGCCCTGTGATGGGTATTAAGGAGGGCAGGTACTGCATGGAGCACTGGGTGTTATAAGAAAACAATGGATCGTGGGTCACCACATCAAAAACTAATGATGTATTGTATGGTGACTAACATAACATAATAATAATAAAAAGAATAGTAAAAAAACAAATAAATAAAATAAATCGTCTATCTCTGGCAAAAAAAAAAAAAAAATGGAGTCAGGAGGCCAGCAGGGGGAGCTCTCACCCTCTACCACTACTTGTCAATTGCGGCCCCAACAGGAAGAGATGGATACTGCGTTTGGATACTTTTTCACTATCCCCTCGGAGGAAAGAAAAAAAGGCTCTCCCCTCGCCTGGCAACAGCCCGCCGGATGAGAGACTGTTACAACTCAGCCAAGGATAAGTCACTACACTTCCAACTCCCAGTTTACCCCAATGGATTTTTTGTTTAGAAAAGCCTTCCCGACTTCCCACGTTCCTCTATAAAAGAGCCTTCCCCTCCTTTGTCCTCTGGACTTGCCTATGATTTTGCTGTTTGTGGGGGCTTGCAATTCTTGGCTAGTCTCAAACCCATTTTTGTTGGCAAGATAACTGGCAGTTTTATATTTAAGGTTAACATTACTTGGTGATCTGAAGCGGGATCCAGAGGAGACCCCCAACTCTGAGGCTGGTGAGCAAACAGGTGCCTGTACCCACAGATCCAGCTGAGTTCCCTGATTTCTTGCCCACCCGTGAGTTCGAGGGTAAGTTTTCTCCTAGATTTCAACTTCCTTCTCTTTTGTGTTTGAGCTCTCCAGGACTGTCACGAGCATGCACACATGAGTTGTGTCTTTCCACAACGTCATCTTTGTTCAATCGTAAGACAAGGTTAACATGACTGTAAAGCAGGTTCGGGAGTCTAAACTCAATAACATCACATTAGGCATTTAACTGGGCTTCTTGATACATGGCACACAAAGCAAAGCCCGATACGAAGTCACACAACAAACGATCCAATAAGGGGTAAGAGTTAACAAACCAAATGTGGAGTCAGTCCCAGAGCGGGCAGTTGAGATGGGTCCGGGGCAACTCTTGGCACTTACAGCTTCTTATGTTCAGGCAGTGGAGGATCAGCTATGATCAGACACCAATCGGGCAGAGCCCTTTGGCGGCAGTTGCCTTTCTGATGTGGGCACATGTGGAAGAGTCAGCATCTGGAGAGTCTGACAGTTTGCTGCAGAAGTCCTCCCTTTTTAAAGGGGTCTAATCAGTCTTGGGGCTTTGCCAGTTTCTTCCAGTTCTAGTGATTATCAACTCTCAGTTCTTCCAGGCTCTCTTGGCTCTGCTGGTTATCAGGTCTGGATGCCGTCAGCCAGTGCTGGTTTCGGTGATACCTGGTCTTAGCAGCAACACCCCTGGCTGCTTATGTCACTGCTTGTCATGAGTCACTGCTTGACAGGGGTGACTCCATCTTGCTTTCTACATTGCACCGGTGATTCCCCATGACTAATCTGTCAGGGTCATTCAGGAATCAAATATATCTTTACCCAGGCCAGCATGTGGTTTTATTGGTCTAACTTGAATGAAGGCAAATCTAAGTCATCCAGTCATGGTTCCAATCAAACAAAATCAAATCACTCTCAAATCATATGAAATGTCAACTGACATCATAAAATGAAAATCACACCAAATAAAACAAGTTAGATTGAATTAAATGAAGGTACATCACTTTAGAGTAAAGCAAAATTAATTATTAAATCAAATATCAATCAAATCAGGTTATAAAGTCAAATCAGAATCAAAACTCAAATCCAAAGTCACATTTAATAAGAAGTCAAGTAAAAAAAAAAAGCCAATCTAAATCTGAATTTAATTACCATAAGTTAAGTAATCAACAAAGCAATCAAATCAAATGAAAATCATTTTATTAAGTACAGGTAGTTAGAAGTCCAAAAATCCATATGGAATCTTCAACATAGGCTCACGTGCATACAGAAAAGAATGGCAAGGATGTGATTAATCATAGTAATTTCTCTAACTTTCCCTTCTTAAGCCTGAGGGTGCATAACATTCTAATAGCATGTTTAATAAGATATGGAGCATAGGGGCGCCTGGGTGGCTCAGTCGTTAAGCATCTGCCTTGGGCTCAGGTCATGGTCCCAGGGTCCTGGGATTGAGCCCTGCATCGGGCTCCCTCCTCAGTAGGAAGTCTGCTTCTTCTTCTCCCTCTCCCCCTGCTTGTGTTCCCTCTCTCGCTGTCTCTCTCTGTCAAATAAATAAATAAATAAAAGATATGGAGCATAAATAATAGCTAAAAACAATAGGAGGATTTCATTAATGGATTCTCAAATGTGAGTAGAGAAATAATTCCATCCCATCTTTAAGTATTTTAAAGGGTTGTAGTCAGACCATTAGCCAGAGCAAATCACATGTTTAAAAGGTTTTGTTAGCAATTCTAGAAAGGAACATTTCTTATGTAAATTTTGTATATCTGTTTACTGCAGCTAGGTTGGTGTTGATGAGTGCTAAGGCCCCATGCAGCCCGTTCAAAGTGTGGGTTAGCTTGAGGGTTAAGGGTCCATGGGCTGCTTTGAGCTCTTCTAAGCTTTCATCTAAAAGTTTTTCAGTTCGGGGCGCCTGGGTGGCTCAGTCGTTAAGCGTCTGCCTTCGGCTCAGGTCATGATCCCAGAGTCCTGGGATCGAGCCCCACATCGGGCTCCCTGCTCAGCGGGAAGCCTGCTTCTCCCTCTCCCACTCCCCCTGCTTGTGTTCCCTCTCTCGCTGTGTCTCTCTGTCAAATAAATAAATAAAATCTAAAAAAATAAAAAAAATTAAAAATAAAAAAAAATAAAAGTTTTTCAGTTCTGTCAGTTTTTACCCAAGGTAGTTCTGTTATTTAAGTATGATAGGATGTTGGAAAATCTTTATATGAATATTCTGAGATAAAAGTACCCATCTTGATAACATTATTGAATATCACATTAATAGCATACAATATATTGATGTACTCACTGTCCGTGGTGATGAACATCCTTCATCCTAGTGTGATTAAAACACACGACCTCTGAGAAGTTCTTAGCATAAATTATCCAGTTAAAATGTCCCATGTCTAAGAATAAGTTTTCCATGGATGTTCTTGTTAAAGGATAAAGATTAGCATTGATTTCTAATTCATGGCAGGCATAATAAATGTCATTAGACAATTGAAATACCATCTCTTTGGGTAGCAAATAGCCATCAATCCACAAGGGAGTGTGGGTTGCCAAAAGAGCTGTGTATGTGTCATATGCTAATAGACTTTGACCCCTCCTAAGTCTTAACAATGAAAGTTTACATTGTCCTGTATTGTCAATACCCGATGGTCTGGAGGGGTCTCACTGTAAGAGAGACTCTGTCCAGTCCAAAGAATACATTTTGTTATAATGTTTCTGCTATCATTCCATGCTCTCTCCAGTAGGTTATTGATTCTGTAGCAACAATTTTCAAAGTGTTCCCTTATGAAGAAATTTCTAAGATTGAGTATATTCTGTTGGAAGGCCTGGAGCTTATGGTCAATGTCACAGTTAAAGTCCATTTGGTAGGCATAGTAACCATGCATAGTTGAGACAATAGGATGTTGTTCTCTGAACGCTGGGAAGATTTTGGAACCTAAATTTCCTACTGCATTAAGTAAGGGGTTTGCATGTTTTTTTCTAAACACAAATAGCTCCTGTTTAATGGCCTGGATTTCTGTTTCTTGAATTCTGGAAATAATTTAGAGGTGATACCTAGTCCTATCAGGATTGTAGGGGTATTCTAAATCTAATTCTGTCGATGGATGGTAAGTAGGGCATTTCCTGGATGGCTGTTCCCAGCTCTGCTGCATAAATCTTACATTCAGATTGTATATGGAGCAAATTGAATTGTTCCTTTTAGAAGGTTATTTGAATGCTCTGTGGCATAGGTTTGTATGCAATTCTCATAGGGTTAAATAATATAGGTTCAAACATATTTGGTTTGAGAATTTTTGGTGTTGGGTTGGTAATGCCATGTGTCTATTATGGTTTCCAATGGAAATTTCTCATACAGTGTGTAGTATTCCAACATCCTCTTTCAGTAATACATGGGCCTGCACTATTGGGTGATACATCCCATTGGTCAAAGGTAACTCCTTTAGCTGTGTAAATTGGTACTGATGAATCAATTCTGGTTATATTCCCATAGATAGGGTGCTGTGCTGACCATGTGTGTTCTACCTTTTGGGCATCTGATGGTTGGATCAATGAAAAGACATATTTTTGCATACCTGGATCAATCTTTGTCACTAGGTCTGCATTAAAATCAATTCCTAATGTTTCCCACCATGCTCATGATCTTCCTTGTATAATTAAGGTTTTATTAACCAAAAGATAGTAAAAATATTTTGAATCTAATCACTCTAATGGACATACCAGTATGATCACTTCCTTTGTTATGTTACATAGGTTGACTTTAGATTTTGATATTAAGATAGCATTATAGTGTTGGCAATTGAGTTGCGTCTTATACTAGGTAGGTGTGAAAAGCCCTAAGGTGGCTGGACTCATAGGTGCAAGGCTATTAAAATTATCTAGAGTATGATCACAGGTAAAGACTGTATTACCCCATTTACCTCTCATGTGCTGAAACTCATTTAGGTATGATTGTATAGGTGTCATAGACTGTTTTGGGAACCATTTTGCCTTAACTACAGGGTGACCATATTTCCAACAATTAGTTATATCAGTTGGTAGTTTGTAAGTTGTGATGTTAGCTTGCAGTAGGGGACTCATAACAGGTAATCCCTAAAGCCATAAACATTATCTCTAGAAATATTCCACTATGTAATATTGCATTAAATTTTTGATAAGCCTGGATCATATCCAAAAGTGTTATCACTGGAAGAGATGTCAACTCCATGAGGGTGTGAAACAATAATGATATAATCCATGAGGATGTCTTCAAAGATTGAGGTGTTGTGTGGCATCTATGTGTAACCTTTGTTTGTGTCATCATTCCATATTTACTATATCCTGTGTTATTGAAGTTTAACTTAAATTCAGCTATCCCATTAAGCGGGAGTTGCCCAATCATGGCGTTGTTCAAGATTTTTTATTCTGTTCCATTATGATTTGGTATGCAGAAAGTTTCAAAGACTGACTTTGAGGTTATATTTCCGGCTCTAGGGCAGTTTATCCTTCCGGGTAATGTCCATGCCCTGTAAACCAACGTGTTAAAGTGTGAATTGTTCCAAATGGTTAGTTTAGGTGCTGGTTTTCTGAATATTCTGCATAAGAGTGTCCCATCGTCTGTGCTGCTGTAAGGTTCAATTGAAAGCATTCATGAATTGGTTTTAAAAGCATTGGTCTTGTAGCATTGTCCCTGTGTAAGTGTGTGGTAAAATTACCTTAAAAGCCCCTTGGGCATGCCAATGTCCAATTATGGCATAATGGTTTCATCTAATAATGTGTGTTTTTTGGTACATGTAAATCAGGTCTGGCTTGATGTGTGAAGTTGTCGTCTGGCTTGATGTGTGAAGTTTTCATCTGGCTGTGTAAGCAAGGCTGGTCCTATTTTTAATTTCCAATCTAATTCTGTAGGTGCAAATGTTCCATTTCCTCTTTTCTAAAATTCTTCAGATGTTAAGTAGGTTGATGAAGCCTTGGTGTACCAAGTGGCATGTGTGTTGTTGTTGCATTGTGTATCTTTATGTCTCACACAAAAATTGCCAAAAAATGGAAAGTTTGGAAAATCTGTTAAATAATAGTCATAATATGTAATGTTTTCATTTGTGGATATGATTTTGTGATCCTTTGGGTATCTGGTTGGCATTGGAACCATGTCTAGGGGTGGGTTAAAGTATGGAAAGTGATATAATGAGGGTTTAGTAGTAATAGTACTTTCAGGATATTCATATTTGTCATATTCATTAATACTAGTAGTATTTTCAGGATATTTATATTCATCATATATATCCTATCGTTCCATACCCGGTTGGTCCCCAAATTCATACCATGTGTTGACAAAGGATTTGTGCAAGTGTATCATAAGGTTAATGCATGTGACATCCTACAGTGTGTATGGCTCTATATTGGGTACATATGCTTGTGTGGTGAGATTATGTAGGATGGTACTATGTTTTATTTTTTAATTTTTTTCTGATTTCTGAAAATTTTATTTTCTTTCAAGGATAGGTTACATATTCTCAAAATTATTTTTTAGCAGAGGGTATATCCATCCCTTTTGGTTTCCAGTAAGAATTGTCTTTTTTAAGCTTTATTTAAATTCCACTTAGTTAACATAGTATAATATTAGTTTCAGGTGTACAATTTAGTAATTCAACACTTATATACAATGCCCAGTGCTCATCACAAGTGTACCCCTTATTCCCTATCACCTATTTAACCCAGCCCCCCACCCACCTCCCCTCTGGTAGCTATTAGTTTGTTAAGAGTCTGTTTCTTGGTTTGCCCCTCTCCCTTTTTTTTCCTTTGCTCATTTGTTTTGTTTCTTAAATTCCACATATGAATGAAATCATATGGTATTTGTCTTTCTCTAACTGGCTTATTTCGCTTAGGATTATACTCTGTAGCTCCATCCATGTCCTTGCAAAAGTCAAGGTTTCATTCTTTTTATGACTGAATAATATTCCATTGTGTGTGTATGTGTGTGTAATAGTGGTGTTTGTATATAATATATAAATATAATGTATAAATTAGATATAATAAATATATAAATAAATATAATATATAATTTATATATTATATACACACACTACATCTTCTTTATCCATTCATCAGTTGACAGACACTTGGGCTATTTCCATAATTTGGCTATTGTAGATAATGCTGCTTATAAACATCAGAGTGCATGTATCCCTTCAAATTAATATTTTTGTATTCTTTGGGTAAATACCTAGTAGAGCAATTGCTGGATGATAGGGTAGCTCTACTTTTAACTTTTTGAGGAACCTCCATCCTGCACCAGTTTATATCCCCATCAGCAGTGCAAGAGGGTTCCACATTCCCCACCTCCTCACCAACTCCTGTTGTTTCTTGTGTTGTTGATTTCAGCCATTCTGACAGGTGTTAGGTGATGTCTCATTGGAGTTTTGATTTGTATTTCCCTGAAGATGAGTGATGTTGAGCATTTTTCATGTGTCTGTTGGCCATATGTCTTTTCTTTTAAGATTTTATTTATTTGATAGAGAGCACAAGGAGGGGGACCCACAGGCAGAGGGAGAGGGAAAAGCAGGCTCCCTGCTAAGCAGGGAGCCTGATGTGGGGCTTGATCCCAGGACCCTGGGATCATGACCTGAGCTAAAGGCAAATGCTTAACTGACTGAGCCACCCAGGTGCCCCGGCCATATGTCTTCTTTGGAAAAATGTCTATTCAAGTCTTCTGCCCATTTTTTAATTGGAATATTCAGTCAGGAACAAGACAGGGATGTCCACTCTCACCACTGTTATTTAACATAGTATTGGAATTCCTAGCCACAGCAATCAGACAACAAAAAGAAATAAAAGACATCCAAATCAACAAGGAAGAAGTAAAACTTTCACTATTTGCAGATGACATGATACTCTATAGAGAAAACCCAAAACACTCCACAAAAAATTTTCTAGAACTGATACGTGAATTCAGTAAAGTCACAGGATACAAAATCAATGTACAGAAATCTGTTGCATTTCTATATACCAATAATGAAGTGGGAGGAAGAGAAATTAAGGAATCAATCTTATTTACAACTGCACTAAAAACCATAAGATATCTAGGAATAAACCTAACCAAAGAGGTGAAAGACCTGTACTCTGGAAACTATAAAACTCGGATGAAAGACATTGAAGACAATGAAAAGAAATGGAAAGACATTCCATATTCATGGATTGGAAAAAAATATATTGTTAAAATGTCTATACTACCCAAAGGCATCTACACATTTAGTGCAATCCCTATCAAAATACTATCAGCATTTTTCACAGAGCTAGCACAAATAATCCTAAAATTTGTATGGAACGAGAAAAGACCCCAAATAGCCAGAGGAATGTTGAAAAAGAAAACCAAAGCTGGGGGCATCACAATTCCAGACTTCAAGCTCTATTACAAAGCTGTAATCATCAAGACAGCATGGTACTGGCACAAAAACAGGCACATGGATCCATGGAACAGAATGGAGAACCCAGAAATGGACCCTCAACTCTATGGTCAACTAATCTTTGACAAAGCAGGAAAGAATATCCATTGGGAAAAAGACAGTCTCTTCAACAAATGGTGTTGGGAAAATTGGACAGCCACATGCAGAAGAATGAAACTGGAACACTTCCTTACACCATACACAAAAATAAATTCAAAATGGATGACAGACCTAAATGTGAGACAGGAAGCCATTAAAATCCTAGAGGAGAACACAAGCAGTAACCTCTTTGACATTGGCCATAGTAACCTCTTACTAAATATGTCTCCTGAAGCAAGGGAAACAAAAGCAAAAATGAACTGTTGGGACTTCATCAAGATTAAAAGCTTCTGCACAGTGAAGGAAACAATAAACAAAACTAAAAGGCAGCCTATGGAATGGGAGACGATATTCGCAAATGACTTCTCTGATAAAGGATTAGTATCCAAAATATATAAAGAACTAACAAAACTCACCATCCCTCCAAAAATGGTACTAATGTTTTTTTAATTTAATGGATGTGGTTAATTCCATGTTTTTACTTAAAATCTTCTTATTTATAATGTGAGTAGTATATTGGTTTGAGACATTAAAGGCTACATTGAATTAGCATAATTTTGTCTGCAGTTATCTAGCATGTGATTTATTTTTTATATGGCTTGATAAAGGTGTGCAGTTTGTAAACTGGAGTAAAAATTTTGTTGATAAATCTTAATATCATTTTTATAAGTGCAAAAGTATCTTGGGTGCCTGGGTGGCTCATTCGGTTAAGTGTCTGCCTTCAGCTCAGGTCGTAATCCCAAGGTCCTGGGATCGAGTCCCGCATTGGGCTCCCTGCTCTGCAGGGAGCCTGCTCTCTCTCTCTCTCTCTGTGTGTGTGTCTCATGATTAAATAAATAAAATCTTTTTAAAAAGTGTCTTAAAGCTGCCTTTTAAGCTCTAGTAGAATTAAGCATGTCAGTGATCAATTTTTTTAAAGAATTTATTTGAGAGAGAGAACAAGCAGGAGGAGAGGAAGAGGGAGAGGGACAAGCAGACTCCCCACTGAGTGGGATCCTGATGTGGGGCTTGATCCCAGGACCCCAAGATCATGACCTGAGCCAAAGGCAGATGCTTAACTGACTGAGCCACCCAGGTGCCCTGTAAGTGATCAATTTTGAGAAAGGGGTAATATTATTGGATAAGATATAGCCTAGTATTTGTTCAGGCAATCCTGATATGGTTGGGGCATGATTTGAAAAATTGAATTTAAGTATAGGCTGGTTTTGTGGTGTAGGGATGTTTACCTGGTATTCAGCGGCTAAAGTGTTAGTGGTATCTCTCATACTCATTGAGATATTAACCATACCTATGATTATAATGCATAAGACTGGCCACCAAATCTTGACAGTCATGTGGTAAGATGGGTATGTTTGCAAACAGAACAATGTCCTCCATTATCTCTTTGATCAGTCAGTCTTTGTATACATTGACAATAATAGTATGTTAAAAGCCAACAAATATCAATTAAGTCATCTGTATATGTGACCTCCACTAGTCCTTATAAAGTTCCTAGTGCTGCTGCTAGTTCAGTTAAGAAACAATTATTAAAATAAGGATGCCTCATAGGAGTCAGCACATCTTGGTGCTCAAACCAATCCCATATACCTGCAGTAGCCAGCCATCATCATCTGACATGTCTTCCAAGAAGTCTGAGAGATCTTCCCAGGCTGCTTCCAACAGCGAGGTAATTTCTGGATCATCTCCCCATGTTATTTGTGCCAAGTCTAGATCGTTGTCAGGAGATTCTGGGAAGTGTGGTATGGTAGAGTCCGGTATTTGGCGCTTCTCTCTCATGCCCCTAATGTGAAAAATCTTCTTATTTTAATGCTTTGTTAATTAGGCAGATATAGTAGTTAGCTAAGTTTCTGCACAATGATTGGGTCCTGTTACCACTATAGCAATTTCTGTGGTAGCCATAAGTGAATTATCTGGTTAATTTAGTAAGACAAAAGATCAGGAGAATATTGTTAATTATAAGGAGTATTTTTCCTAGGAACGTTTTTGGTAGGAAACTAGATGGACAGTGCATATTTGTATGCTAATTGATGGTGTGATTGAATGTGCATATATATCACTTGTGGGGTTTTTTTAGATTTTATTTATTTATTTGAGAGAGAGAGAGAGTGTGCATGAGCTGGGGGAGGGGCAGAAGGAGAGGGAGAAGCTGACCAGGGAACCCAATGTGGGGCTGGATCCCATGACCCCAGGATCATGACCTGAGCTGAAGGCAGATGCTTAACCAACTGAGCCACCCATGTGCCCCTATCATTTGTCTTATGATGACAAGCAGACAGGTGGCCACTGTACGAGTGAGCAGGGGCATAAGGATTGGATACAGTATATAACAATTTTCTAACCTATAATGTGAAGAATATTGTATTTTACATGTGCCTGCTGTGCTTGTATAATATAATGCACATATGAGCGTGCTGGCTATTAGCCAAAGTATAACACCTTAGGTGTAGGATGACCCTAGCTGGTATATAATTCTCTTCCAATTATTCTTGAAGTATGCCCATGGGGGAAAATCCTGGATTTTTTAAAGTTTTAGCTGTCCCCTGGCCCCTGTGGTCTAATAAGTGTTTCCGTGTTCATGGGCAACAATATCCTGTCATAAGACAGAATTGTCCCTTGGTTTTGTTGCTACCTTATATGGAAGTTCAGGTATGCCTACTGGTGCCTCCCTTTTCCCTATATCTGGGGCAGAAGTGTTTAACATATGAGGACTATCTTTTTGTAATCTGTCTCTTTGATGTAGCATAAAGCAAGCCACAACCAGGGCCTGTTGGAAACTCCCTTGTCTTTCTGTCAATTGTAATTCTCTTTTTACTAATCCATTAAATCTATCTATAGATCCAGCAGCTGTAGGTTATAAGCTAGACGGCAATTCCACTGTAAGTCTCAGAGATCAGAAATGAGGCAGCTCTGAGATGAATTCCTTGGTCACTTTCTACTATTATTGGTGCTCCCAGGTAAGCAGCTCTTACTGTATGGGCTGAGGGGCTAGATGCAGCCAGCGCTATCCTCAATCTTTATGTCTATCATAATGGTGACATACTTCTGTTGTTAACTATGATTTAACAGTCCTATGAAATCAATTTGTATTATAAAATTAAATGTAGTGGTTTTGTATGTGGCTGTTGGTGTAGTTTGCCTGTATTTGTCTGTCATCTGTTTACATCCCTGTAATGCCGTTTTAAGGTAACTGTGAGATTTCTTTCTGTGAACCACTTGTAGAAGGCATATGCTCCTGGGTGATCTTTCTGTGGATGTATTACCATAATTGTGTGTGGAGTTAGTTGGACTTGTTTCCTCATTTATGTGATATTGGTCTCGTCTCTCTCTAGTTTTAATGGTGGTACTCTAGGTACCTCCCATTTTTCATCATTATCCCCTTTTATAAAGTTTTTACTTAAATTCCGGTTAGTTAACTTACAGTATATTAGTTTCAGGGGTACAATATTGTGATTCAACTCCTCCATACAACACCCAGTGCTTATCACAACAAGCGCACTCCTTAATCCCCATCACCTATTTCATCCATCCCCTTCTGGTAACCACCAGTTTGTTCTCTCTAGTTAAGAGTCTGTTTCGTAGTTTGCCTCTCTCTTTTTTTCCCCTTTGCTCATTTGTTTTGTTTCTTAAATTCCACATATGAGTGAAATCATATGGTATTTGTCTTTCTCTGAATGACTTACCTTGCTTAGCATAATACTCTCTAGTTCCATCCATGTCATTGCAAATGGCAAGATTTTGTTCTTTTTGATGGCTGAGTAATATTCCATTGTATATATAGACACCACCTCTTCTTTATCCATTCATCTGTTGCTGGGCTATTTCCATGTTTTGGTTATTGTGGACATTGCTGCTATAAACATTGGGGTGCATGTGCCCCTTTGAGTCACTGTTTTTGTATCCTTTGGATAACTACCTAGTAGTACAATTGCTGGGTCATAAGGTAATTCTATTTTTAACTTTTTGAGGACCCTCTATACTGTTTTCCAGAGTGGCTGCACCAGTTTGCATTCCCACCAACAGTGTAAGATGGTCCCCCTTTCTCTGCATCCTCACCAACATCTGTTGTTTCCTGAGTTGTTCATTTTAACCATTCTAGTTGGTGTGAGGTGATATCTCATTGTGTTTTTTATTTGTATTTCCCTAATGATGAATGATGTTGAGCATTTTTTCATGTATCTGTTGGCCATTTGTATGTCTTTTTTGGAGAAATGTCTGTTCATGTCTTCTGCCCATTTCTTGACTGTATTTCTTGTTTTTTGGGTGTTGGGTTTGATAAGTTCTTTATAGATTTTAGATACTAGCCCTTTATTGGATATGTCATTTGTGAATATCTTCTTCCATTCCATAGGTTGCCTTTTAGTTTTGCTGATTGTTTCTTTTGCTGTGCAAAAGCTTTTTTTCCTGATGAAGTCCCAATAGTTCATTTTTGCTTTTTTTCCCTTGTCTAGCAAGGAGTTGCTGTGGACAAGGTCAAAGAGATTGGTGTGTTCTCCTCTAGGATTTTGATGGATTCCTGTCTCACATTTAGGTCTTTCATCCATTTTGAGTTTATTTTTGTGTATGGTGTAAGAAAGTGGTCCAGTTTCATTCTTCAGCATGTGGCTGTCAATTTCCCAACACCATTTGTTGAAGAGGCTGTCTTTTCCCCATTGGATGTTGTTTCCTGCTTTGTCGAAGATTAGCTGACCATAGAGTTGAGGGTTCATTTCTAGGGTTCTCCATTCTGTTCCATTGATCTATGTGTCTGTTTTTGTGCAGTACCATAGTGTCTGGATGATTACAGCTTTGTAATTTAGCTTGAAGTCTGGAATTGTGATGCCACCAGCTTTGGTTTTAATTTTCAACATTCCTCTGGCTATTTGGGGTCTTTTCTGGTTCCATACAAATTTAGGATTGTTTGTTCTAGCTCTGTGAAAAATGCTCTTGGTATTTTGATAGGGATTGCATTGAATGTGTAGATTGCTTTGAATAGCATATGTCCATTAGGTTTTTTTTTTTTTATTTAAATTTTTTTATTGTTATGTTAATCCCCATACATTACATCATTAGTTTTAGATATAGTGTTCCATGATTCATTGTTTGTGCATAACACCCAGTGCTCCATGCAGAACGTGCCCTCCTCAATACCCATCACCAGGCTAACCCATCCTCCCAACCCCCTCCCCTCTAGAACCCTCAGTTTGTTTTTCAGAGTCCATTGTCTCTCATGGTTCTTCTCCCCCTCCGATTTCCCCCCCTTCATTCTTCCCCTCCTGCTACATTCTTCTTCTTCTTTTTTTCTTTCTTAACATATATTGCATTATTTGTTTCAGAGGTACAGATCTGAGATTCAACAGTCTTGCACAATTCACAGCGCTTACCAGAACACATACCCTCCCCAGTGTCCATCACCCAGTCACCCCATCCCTCCCACCCCACCCCCCACTCCAGCAACCCTCAGTTTGTTTCCTGAGATTAAGAATTCCTCATATCAGTGAGGTCATATGATACATGTCTTTCTCTGTTTGACTTATTTCGCTCAGCATAATACCCTCCAGTTCCATCCACATCGTTGCAAATGGCAAGATCTCATTCCTTTTGATGGCTGCATAATATTCCATTGTATATATATACCACATCTTCTTTATCCATTCATCTGTTGATGGACATCTTGGCTCTTTCCACAGTTTGGCTATTGTGGACATTGCTGCTATAAACATCGGGGTGCACGTAGCCTTTCGGGTCCCTACTTTTGTATCTTTGGGGTAAATACCCAGGAGTGCAATTGCTGGATCGTATGGTAGCTCTATTTTCAACTTTTTGAGGAACCTCCATACTGTTTTCCAGAGTGGCTGCACCAGCTTGCATTCCCACCAACAGTGTAGGAGGGTTCCCCTTTCTCCACATCCCCGCCAACATCTGTCATTTCCTGACTTGTTAATTTTAGCCATTCTGACTGGTGTGAGGTAGTATCTCATTGAGGTTTTGATTTGGATTTCCCTGATGCCGAGCGATATTGAACACTTTTTCATGTGTCTGTTGGCCATTTGGATGTCTTCTTTGGAGAAATGTCTGTTCATGTCTTCTGCCCATTTCTTGATTGGATTCTTTGTTCTTTTGGTGTTGAGTTTGATGAGTTCTTTATAGATTTTGGATACTAGCCCTTTATCTGATATGTCATTTGCAAATATCTTCTCCCATTCTGTCAGTTGTCTTTTGGTTTTGTTGACTGTTTCCTTTGCTTTGCAAAAGCTTTTTATCTTGATGAAGTCCCAAGAGTTCATTTTTGCCCTTGCTTCCCTTGCCTTTGGCGATGTTTCTAGGAAGAAGTTGCTGCGGCTGAGGTCGAAGAGGTTGCTGCCTGTGTTCTCCTTTAGGATTTTGATGGACTCCTGTCTCACATTGAGGTCTTTCAACCATTTGGAGTCTATTTTTGTGTGTGGTGTAAGGAAATGGTCCAGTTTCATTCTTCTGCATGTGGCTGTCCAATTTTCCCAACACCATTTGTTGAAGAGACTGTCTTTTTTCCATTGGACATTCTTTCCTGCTTTGTCAAAGATTAGTTGACCATAGAGTTGAGGGTCCATTTCTGGGCTCTCTATTCTGTTCCACTGATCTATGTGTCTGTTTTTGTGCCAGTACCATACTGTCTTGATGATGACAGCTTTGTAATAGAGCTGGAAGTCTGGAATTGTGATGCCGCCAGCTCTGCTTTTCTTTTTCAACATTCCTCTGGCTATGCGGGGTCTTTTCTGGTTCCATACAAATTTGAGGATTATTTGTTCCATTTCTTTGAAGAAAGTGGATGGTATTTTGATGGGGATTGCATTGAATGTGTAGATTGCTCTAGGTAGGATTGACATCTTCACAATATTTGTTCTTCCAATCCATGAGCATGGAACGTTTTTCCATTTCTTTGTGTCTTCCTCAATTTCTTTCATGAGTATTTTATAGTTTTCTGAGTACAGATCCTTTGCCTCTTTGGTTAGATTTATTCCTAGGTATCTTATGGTTTTGGGTGCAATTGTAAATGGGATCGACTCCTTAATTTCTCTTTCTTCTGACTTGTTGTTGGTGTATAGGAATGCCACTGACTTCTGTGCATTGATTTTATATCCTGCCACTTTACTGAATTCCTGTATGAGTTCTAGCAGTTTTGGGGTGGAGTCTTTGGGATTTTCCACATAAAGTATCATATCATCTGCAAAGAGTGAGAGTTTGACTTCTTCTCTGCCAATTTGGATGCCTTTGATTTCTTTTTGTTGTCTGATTGCTGTGGCTAGGACTTCCAATACTATGTTGAATAGCAGTGGTGAGAGTGGACATCCCTGCCGCGTTCCTGACCTTAGGGGGAAAGCTCTCAGTTTTTCCCCATTGAGAATGATATTCGCTGTAGGTTTTTCATAGATGGCTTTTATGATATTGAGGTATGTACCCTCTATCCCTATACTCTGAAGAGTTTTGATCAAGAAAGGATGCTGTACTTTGTCAAATGCTTTTTCTGCATCTATTGAGAGGATCATATGATTCTTGTTCTTTCTTTTGTTAATGTATTGTATCACGTTGATTGATTTGCGGATGTTGAACCAACCTTGCAGCCCAGGGATAAATCCGACTTGGGCGTGGTGAATAATCCTTTTAATGTACTGTTGGATCCTATTGGCTAGTATTTTGGTGAGAATTTTGGCATCCATGTTCATCAGGGATATTGATCTGTAATTCTCCTTTTTGATGGGGTCTTTGTCTGGTTTTGGGATCAAGGTAATGCTGGCCTCATAAAATGAGTTTGGAAGTTTTCCTTCCATTTCTATTTTTTGGAACAGTTTCAGAAGGATAGGTATTAATTCTTCTTGAAATGTTTGGTAGAATTCCCCTGGGAAGCCATCTGGCCCTGGGCTTTTGTGTTTTGGGAGATTTTTGATGACTGCTTCTATTTCCTTAGTGGTTATAGGTCTGTTCAGGTTTTCTATTTCTTCCTGGTTCAGTTTTGGTAGTTGATACATCTCTAGGAATGCATCCATTACTTCCAGGTTATCTAATTTGCTGGCATAGAGTTGCTCATAATATGTTCTTATAATTGTTTGTATTTCTTTGGTGTTGGTTGTGATTTCTCCTCTTTCATTCATGATTTTGTTGATTTGGGTCATTTCTCTTTTCTTTTTGATAAGTCTGGCCAGGGGCTTATCAATCTTGTTAATTCTTTCAAAGAACCAGCTCCTAGTTTCGTTGATCTGTTCTACTGTTCTTTTGGTTTCTATTTCATTGATTTCTGCTCTGATCTTTATTATTTCTCTTCTCCTGCTGGGTTTAGGCTTTATTTGCTGTTCTTTCTCCAGCTCCTTTAGGTGTAGGGTTAGGTTGTGTACTTGAGACCTTTCTTGTTTCTTGAGAAAGGCTTGTATTGCTATATACTTTCCTCTAAGGACTGCCTTTGCTGTATCCCAAAGATTTTGAATAGTTGTGTTTTCATTTTCATTGGTTTCCATGAATTTTTTTAATTCTTCTTTAATTTCCTGGTTGACCCATTCATTCTTCAGTAGGATGCTCTTTAGCCTCCATGTATTTGAGTTCTTTCCGACTTTCCTCTTGTGATTGAGTTCTAGTTTCAAAGCATTGTGGTCTGAAAATATGCAGGGGATGATCCCAATCTTCTGGTACCGGTTGAGACCTGATTTATGTCCTAGGATGTGATCTATTCTGGAGAATGTTCCATGGGCACTAGAGAAGAATGTGTATTCCGTTGCTTTGGGATGGAATGTTCTGAATATGTCTGTGAAGTCCATTTGGTCCAGTGTGTCATTTAAAGTCTTTATTTCCTTGTTGATCTTTTGCTTAGACGATCTGTCCATTTCAGTGAGAGGGGTGTTAAAGTCCCCCACTATTATTGTATTGTTGTCAATGTGTTTCTTTGCTTTTGTTATTAATTGCCTTATATAATTGGCTGCTCCCATGTTAGGGGCATAGATATTTACAATTGTTAGATCTTCTTGTTGGATAGACCCTTTAAGTATGATATAGTGTCCTTCCTCATCTCTTATTACAGTCTTTGGTTTAAAATCTAATTTGTCTGATATAAGGATTGCCACCCCAGCTTTCTTTTGGTGTCCATTAGCATGGTAAATGGTTTTCCACCCCCTCACTTTCAATCTGGGGGTGTCTTTGGGTCTAAAATGAGTCTCTTGCAGACAGCATATCGATGGGTCTTGTTTTTTAATCCAATCTGATAGCCTGTGTCTTTTGATTGGGGCATTTAGCCCATTTACATTCAGGGTAACTATTGAAAGATAGGAATTCAGTGCCATTGTATTGCCTGTAAAGTGACTGTTACTGTATATTGTTTGTGTTCCTTTCTGGTCTATGTTGCTTTTAGGCTCTCTCTTTGCTTAGAGGACCCCTTTTAATATTTGTTGTAGGGCTGGTTTCGTGTTTGCAAATTCCTTTAGTTTTTGTTTGTCCTGGAAGCTTTTTATCTCTCCTTCAATTTTCAATGACAGCCTAGCTGGATATAGTATTCTTTGCTGCATATTTTTCTCATTTAGTGCTCTGAATATGTCCTGCCAGTCCTTTCTGGCCTGCCAGGTCTCTGTGGATAAGTCTGTTGCCAATCTAATGTTTCTACCATTGTAGGTTACATATCTCTTCTCCTGAGCTGCTTTCAGCATTTTCTCTTTGTCTCTGAGACTCGTAAGTTTTACTATTAGATGTCGGGGTGTTGACCTATTTTTATTGATTTTGAGAGGGGTTCTCTGTGCTTCCTGGATTTTGATGCCTGTTTCCTTCCCCAAACTAGGGAAGTTCTCTGCTATAATTTGCTCCATTATACCTTCTGCCCCTCTCTCTCTTTCTTCTTCTTCTGGGATCCCAATTATTCTAATGTTGTTTCGTCTTATGGTATCGTTTATCTCTCGAATTCTGCCCTCGTGATCCAGTAGTTGTTTATCTCTCTTTTTCTCAGCTTCTTTATTTTCCATCATTTGGTCTTCTATCTCACTGATTCTTTCTTCTGCCTCATTTATCCTAGCAATTAGCGCCCCCATATTTGATTGCACCTCATTGATAGCCTTTTTGATTTCGACTTGGTTAGATTTTAGTTCTTTTACTTCTCCAGAAAGGGTTTCTCTAATAACTTCCATGTTTTTTTCAAGCCCAGCTAGTATCTTTAAAGTGATGATTCTGAACTCTAGATCTGACATCGTACTAATGTCTGTATTGAGTAGGTCCCTGGCAGTCGGTACTACCTCTTGTTCTTTTTGTTGAGGTGATTTTTTCCATCTTGTCATTTTGTGCAGAGGAGAATAGATTAATGAGAGAACAAAATGCTAGCAGGGTAACAACGTCCCCAGAAAATATACTCTAAACAAATCAGAAAAGACCTGAAGCAGTGGGAAAAGAAAGGGAAAGAGAGAAAAAAGAAAAAGAAAGAAAAAAAGAAAAAAGAAAAAGATAAAGATAAAAACAAACAAAAGCAGGACAAAACAAAACAAAAACAGAATGTGATCAAATATGATCAGGCTGGATTATAGATTAGTGCCACACACTAGATTTTGGGTGTATTTTGGTCCGTTAAAAGAAAGTCCCTCCCAAAATTTTAAAGAAAGAAAAACATATATGTACAAAAATAAGGGTTGATATGATGAAGGGATGGAATATGACTGTAAAGATGGAAATTATAAAAAATTTATAAAAGGATTTGATAAGTTGTTTGAAAAAAGAAAGAAGAGGATTAAAAAAAAAGAAAGAAAGAAAGAAAAAAGGGAGAGAATGTGACAGGCAGGGGAGTAGAAAAAAACCATACACTAGAGATTTAGAGTATATTTTGATGTGTTAGAGGAAACTATCTCAAGATTTTAAAGAGAGAACAACTTATATATATATATGCCAAAAATACGGGTAACTACTATGAAGGGATAGAATATGACTTTAAAAATGAAAAATAAAAATGTTTTTTTTTAAAAAAGGGATTGATAAGATGTTGGTTGAAAAAGGGAAAAAGAAAAATTCAAAAAAAAAGAAAAAAGAAAAAAGAAAAAAAGACAGTTAAGAAAAAAAATTAACTTTGAAAGACTAAAGAATCATGGTAAAAAAGCCATGAATTCTATGTGCAGTATTCCCCTAGCACTGGAGTTCTGCCGTTCTCATTGATCAGTAAACCTGGTCTTGGCTGGCTGTTCTCGCTGATCTTCTGGGGGAGGGGCCTGTTGCCGTGGTTCCCAAATGTCTTTGCCGGAGGCAAAATTGCCCCGCCCTTGCCGGTCCAGGCTAAGTAATCTGCTCGGGTTTGCTCTCCGGAGCTTTTGTTCCCTGCAAGCTTTCTGTACAGCTTTGGAGGCGGAGAGTGAAAATGGTGGCCTCCCAGTCTCCGCCCCGGCGGAGCCGAGAACTCGGGGTCCCGCTCCTCAGCGAGCCCCCAGAGAAAAGCAGTCAGTCACTCCCGTCTCCCCAGTCTCCGGCCGCACTCCACGCTCACCCGGCCTGTGACCGCGCCTTTCTATCTGGCATCCGACCCCGGGTGGAGTCTCCAAACCCAGCAGGTCCCCGCGGTGCGCTCCCGCACCTCTCCTCCCGGGGGAAGAAGGTGAGTCTCCCCGGATCTGCCGCTTGTTGGGTCCCTGCTGGAGGAGCAGTGGCCCGACTGTGCCGCGGATCACGGTTTATAGCAACCCCGAGCTGAGAGCCCGCGCCTGGGCTCCGTCTCTGCAGCCGGCTTCCCTGCTCCGATACCTGGGAGCTCTGCCGCACTCAGGCACCCCTGGGGGTGCCTGAGTGCGGCAGAGCTCCCAGGTATCTGAGACCACACTGTCCCGCGAGGGTTCCACCCCCCACTTCGCCACCAGAGTGACGTCCCTCAGCGGAGCAGACTTCTAAAAGTTCCGATTTTGTGCTCCGCGGCTCTATCACTTGCCAGAAGCGGCCGACGGAGGCCCCTCCCCTGCCATCTATCCTCCCGAATATCGCCTCGGATTCACTTCTCCGCACGTCCTACCTTCCAGAAAGTGGTCGCTTTTCTGTTCAGAGAGTTGTTGCTATTCTTTTCTTCGATCTCCTGTTGAGTTTGTAGGTGTTCAGAATGGTTTGATCCCTATCCAGCTGAATTCCTGAGAGGAGACGAAATCCAGGTCTCCTACTCCTCCGCCATCTTGCTCCGCCCCTGTCCATGAGGTTTTAATACTAGCCATATG
Source organism: Phoca vitulina (assembly GCF_004348235.1). Classification (NCBI taxonomy): domain Eukaryota; kingdom Metazoa; phylum Chordata; class Mammalia; order Carnivora; family Phocidae; genus Phoca; species Phoca vitulina. Next base: position 9,642,776 of record NW_022589705.1, read on the forward strand.
GGACTATTAAAACTAGATGACATCCCTGGAATGATTATGTCATCTTTTAATAATTCCATTATCTTTTCTGTTATTTCCTTATGTTCCCTTTTAATGGGTATTGTTTAGAAAATGACCCCCTCTTGGGGTCTTGAGAGTTCTATGGGATCTATTTTCACTTGTGCTAAGCATGCCTTCTTATTTTTCATTTCTTTTTAATGGCATCCCTTCTTCATATGACTTTGGAATCAGATTCATTCCTATAACGTTTTCCAGTGGCAGTGCATTCACAAAGGTGTGTTTTATGCCTTCTCCATCATACATTAGCTCTTCTGTTTCTATGGGTAGTCCTTATTTTTCCTCCCAATCCTCCAATGTTTATGCTTTTTCCTTTATTGGGTCTTTTTCTCTTTAATAATGATATTTGAGATCCTGTATCTACTAAAAATGGATCTGTTACTTCTTTTCCTATTCTCAGTGCTAATTGTAGATATGGCCCTATTCCTGCTGTTCCACCCTGGGGTTCTCTAGTTTTTTTGTAAAAAAAAAAAAACTTTTAGTAAAGTCCCCCTTGTTCCTTTTGTCAGTAATTTTGCTCCTCTCTTGGTGTTTTATTTTTATTTTTTTAAGATTTTATTTATTTATTTGAGAGAGAGAGAGAGAGATCATGAGCAGGGAGGAGGGGTAGAGGGAGAAGCAGACTCCCAGATGCAGGACTCCATCCCAGGACTCTGGGATCATGACCTGAGCCAAAGGCAGATGCTTAACCCACTGAGCCACCCAAGCGCCCTCTTTTGGTGGTTTAAATGAGACATTTCTTTTCTCTCCTCTTCTGTCTTGATTTCTGTATGCATTTCTGTTAATTCTCTCATTTCTTTGTTTCCTGTTCCTATGTTGATTTCTATTCCCTGTGCTTCCTTGTTGATATTTGCCTTGATTTCTTCCTGGATATCCTTGGTTATACTCTCTATTCCCTCTTCTTTGATTATTTTGGTAATTCTGTGTTCCATATCTATCAAATGGTCTGTTTGTTTTGTTCCCAGACACCTGCACAGTAGTGTTAAATGTAAACCTCTGGTGTGGTCTGTCTCTCTCAGTGGACGATTGCATGTATGTTCATTTGTATGAGCAATGCCTGGAGGTGTCATTGAGGGTTTGTGTATGTTCTCACCCAATCTTCATCTGGTCGATTTGGGGGTTTCTAGGCCGTAAGTGTTATCTTATGGTGCCTGATAGCTCAGCCGACAATCTAAATGTATCTATAGCATCTGGCATATTGTGGCATCCTGCTAATGCATTCATAAATGAATTTTTTTAATTCCCTGGGGCTCCTAACAGCAGAGCTCTTTTGATCTCATTGGTGACAGGCACCTCACATGGTGTTGTGAATCTTCCCTTAGAGTTGTTCTATCATTGCCAGAATAGCCAATTTCAGCAATGTAACCAAGTCTGTTCTAGATCAGTCCAATTTAATTTATCTCCAGATTTGGTGGAACCTAGATAGGAGTTCACCCCTTTCCATGCCAAGGCAATCCAGTCCCAAAGGGATAGAATTTTTGTGACGTATTTCACTGTTACTTCCATAATTGCGTGGTTTAATGAGGGGTTTTCCACGAAAGAAGATACCTGAAAGTGCTATAATCACCACCACCCCAGGATTATCAGTCTCCTGGGTCCTCAGGATGGGGATCCTGTGGTCCCAAGGGTGGTGCATCCTTTAAACTGAAATTTCATTGATTTGGCTTTCCTTATCACTCTGTTAGCTAGCTCTTTGCCCCTTTGTTGATCTGGTCTTGCTGCAAGATGGTTTTCATCAGTAAGATGGGAGCCTCTTCAGTGGGCACTCGGGACCCTAAGAGTTTTACATTTTTAGGATCCTTCAGATTTATGATTACATTTCCTGGAGTCCTATTTGTGAGCTTCTTTCTGACTTCCAACTCCATGGGGTACCCTGGGTCTTCTATACAAAGTAATGATGTCTGGCCTTGTGGCCCTCTCCACCATCTTTTTAAATCATTTACCTAGGGTCAGACATGAAAGAGTCAGCATCTGGAGAGACTGACAATTTGCTGCAAAAGTCTTTCCTCTTTAAAGGGGTTTAATCAGTCTTGAGGCTTTGCAGGCCTTGACACAGGTGACTCCATCTTGCTCTCTGTAAGACCTTATTTGGGATCTGTTCTAAGGCCCTTTTTTTTCTTTTTTCCCCTCTGAGAGTACTCATTTGGCCTTTGGGCTAACTTCTTTTAGGAATCAGACTGTTCGTAATGGAACTGTGCTGGTGGTTGGTCTGATTGCTTCTAGGACCGGGCTTCTAGTTCCTGTTGAAACTGTGCTGTTTATGAATTTGTCTCTTTACTCTAGAGAAAAACTCTGACAAATGGCACCCAGTGTATGCCTTGAGGGCATTCGCCCCCTTGGGACACTGGCTGGTTTTATGTTAAAAACCCATGGTCCCTCCTCCTGCACATTCATAACTAAGTGGACTGCCTTAACCAAAATAATTGAGAACTTCAATGGCCATTATGGAAAATTGCAATCACCCAAACTTGTTTTACTCAAAATTAATTTAGAGAGCAGTGGCCCCAAAACAAACAAGCAAACCAAAAATGGAATGCAATGCCTATTTTAAATGGTACTTTGAGGCTTCCAGATGCTTTCAGAACTCCAAGTCTCCCTCTTTGCAAAATACTATTTCTAAATTAACTGAGGCAAACAATTGAAAGACCTTAAAATGACTTCTGAGGCCTCCCCCGCTACCCCTCTCCCACCACCATCTTCTTTGTCTGCAGCAGGTGGCAACCACCTTGTGCTCAGGCCCCACCCTTGGCACCATCTCTGCCAAACTTCTGTTTTCCACTGAATCTTTCTCCGCTCCCTTCTCTTCTGAGCCCATTAAAACCTTCCTCTTTAAACTTAAGTCTTCTGTTCTCTGGAGTAAGACCAAATTGTGAGCCATAGTTAGAGCTTCATAAAGTGACTATGGATCCCGTAAGTTTGCTGAAGAATTTGGCATAGTTATTCCAACTTACCAACATGTTTTCTCAGATTTATATCAATTAGGCCACATGCTTGTTGGTGAGAACCAGGCCAAACATTGGATGAAACTGGCTGGAAGGGAACATCCTGAAGGGGGTGTTTAGAGAAACAAACCCCTAACTTTTGGCAAGATGTTAGAACACTCGCTGGAAATCGCCGAGCAATTGCAGTAGCTAAGCCCGCTGATGGAAACAAAATTCAGGTTTGCACACAAAAGCCTGATGAATCTGTGCATGACTATTACAATCAACTCCAAATTGTCTTTTAAGAGAATTCTGGTTTTCTTTAAATGTTGAATCCACCTGGATAGCATTTAACTTTATGTTTATTAGAAGGCTGAACCAGGACTGTTCTCTTTTAGTTAGAAGAACCAGGATGGAATGGGAAATTACCCACTCCAGATTTAGTTCATATGACAAACCGGTTCTCTTATATCCTTGATGAGTCACCAAAAAGAAAGCTGCTAAAATTCTCAGTTTTCAACTCAGGCAAAGCCAACCCACCTTCACCCCTAGTTTTTGCTGTTATTGCAAAGAGCCAGGGCGTTGGAAAAAAGATTGTTATGAATTAAGTACCCAAGGCACTTTACACCTTCTAGTTAGCCTTTCCAGTGGCCTCACCATTCTCAGTGATGGGGATACAGGAGCTCTTCCCAATCCTCCTTCTCAATCAGCTTGGAGAAATCTCTCTCCAGATCGGGAATTAGTCTCTGTCCCTATTGATATGGAAGCTACACTCTTAGTGTTGAAGCCCGCTGCTATACAGTAGCCCCTGCCTCAGAGTATTAAAACTGTTCAAATTGTGGGGCTCTCTAATACAACTCAACAAGTTCCTGTCTCTGAAACCTATTCCCTTTTGTGTAGGCTCTTTGAGAGACACAGCCCCTTTTCTCCTTAGTTACTCTACCTCCTTCATGTATTGGGCTGAGATTTCTTAGAAAAATATCATGCCAGAATTTCTTTCTCCGAGAAGGGGGAAATAATTCTAGAATTGGACAATAGTCATCAAAATAACCAACCAGGGGAATTAAATAATCCTTCGACAGCTTTTATTTGTTCTGTCTCTGATGGCAATATAGCTGAGTCGAGGGACACTGATTATTTATTCCTGTTGAATCAGATACCATTTTCTTTATGGGCAAAATCCTTAACTGATATTGGCAGAATTCACAGTGCACCTGCCATCAAGATTCAAATAGATGCCTCAAAACCTTTTCCCATAATTAATCAGTACCTTATAAGTAAAGACGCTCTTCAAGGCATCAAGCCCATAATAGAAGATTACAAGTCTCAGGCCCTCATTATCCCCTGCACTAGTCCCCATAATACCCCTATTTTACCTGTGAAATAACCCAGTGGCAGAAGATGGAAGTTTTTCCAGCACCTCTGAGCAATAAATACTGTTGTTATCCCTTGGCACCCTGTTTTTCCTAACCACTCTATGCTACTAATATTCTCTCACTAAAAGAAAATTTTTCCTGTAATTGATCTATGTGGTGCATTTTTAGTATTCCAGTTGATAAGGATAGCCAATATCTTCTTGCTTTCACTTGTGAAGGATGGAAATACACCTGGACAGTAGTGCCTCAGGGTTTCACAGAGAATCCTTCTTACTTTTCACAGGAGCTGATTTGGATGATAGAAAGTTTTCTGCAGGCTCTACTTTGTTATAATACATCATGATTTGCTTCTCTGCTCCCCTTCTCAAACCTCTGCATAGGAAGATAACTTCTATCTGCTAAAACTTTTGGCCTTAAAGGGATATAAAGTTTCCAAAGAAAAATTGCCATTTGCTCAACCTCAGGTTTGATACTTAAGGCACCTGATCTCAGAATAAGGACAGTTGGATCTAGATGCTTAATGTTGACAGATTACCTTTTGAATCTCTGTGATAATTTATAGGAAACTCCTCTAACCAATGCAGATTTTTCATGGTTTATGGATAGTTCTTATTTAAAGGATAAAAATGGTAAACATTAGGCTGGGTATCTATTTTAGCTCCTTTTGAAGTCATTGAAACAGCACCTTTACATTTGGCTACTTGCTTTCAGCCTGGCACGCTGAGTTATATGCCCTTACTCAAACTTCTATGTTAGCCAAGGGTAAACTGCATTTATATAAATAGTTGGTATGCCTATGGGGTAGCTCATGACTTTGGAGTATTATGAAAACAATAAGGTGTCCTTAACTTCAATGGGAATACAATTTAAAATGGCTCCTATCCCGTACCTCTGAAACAAATAACACATTATATGTTAAAAAAAAAAAAAAGAAGAAGAAGAAGATAGTAGGAAGGGAAAAATGAAGGGGGGGAATCGGAGGGGGACACGAACCATGAGAGACTATGGACTCTGAGAAACAAACTGAGGGTTCTAGAGGGGAGGGGGGTGGGGGATGGGTTAGCCTGGTGATGGGTATTAAAGAGGGCATGTACTGAATGGAGCACTGGGTGTTATACACAAACAATGAATCATGGAACACTACATCAAAAACTAATGATGTAATGTATGGTGATTAACATAACGTAATAAAATAAAAGAAAAAGAAAATGGCACCTATGTTCAAAATTTATTATATGCCATACTTTTGTCAGCTGCTTTGGCTATTAAGTTTCCTGGACATACCAGACTCAACTCCCTGGAGGCCAAAGTAATCTAGCTCACTGATTCTTCCACCAAAATTACTACTCTCAAGGAAGTTAGTAGCCAAATCTCTGTTATGGCCCAAAGGGATATTCTCCCGAATGATAAATTTTGGAAAAATTGACAAGAGACACCCAACAGTTGGCCCCATAGAGGGAAAAACAATATTGGAAACCTAGTAATTGTTAGCTTGATTAAAAAAAAGGGGAGTGGGCTTTCTCTTGTAGACATGCCAATGCTTCTTCTGTTAGAAAAGATTATCCTTACCTGAGGAACATTTCTCAAACCTCATAGTGATCAGGGAACCCATTTGACTAGTCAGGTGCTTTGACAATTCTGTGCTGTTTGGCCGGTTTTACACTTTCCTTGTGCATATCATCCTCAACCCTCAGAGTTAGTCATACATGCACTAAGTTAGGTACTGGGACTCAACTGGCAAAATTTGTAGAGACCCTCCAAATACCTTGGCTGAAAACATTGCCATTGGACCTTTTAAATCTCAGGTCCATCCCCTTGGGAACTCATAGTCTCCTCCTTTGAGATAGTCACAGAATGTCCAATGAACTTGGCCCCTGCCTCCTTTGACCCATCCACAGTTGATAAAAGGAGATAGAGGTGTACTTCAACAGTGTAAATGTCTAATTATTTCAATTAAAAATAGCCATGTTTGGTGAGTGCCTGAGTGGCTCAGTCAGTTGAGCATCCAACTCTTGAGCTCAGCTTAGGTCTTGATCTCAGGGTTCTGAGTTCAAGCCCCACATTGGGCTCCATGCTGTGTATGGAACCTACTTAAAAAAAAAAATAACCATGCTTGGTGGAGCAATCTTTTCATAGTGCACTCCTAGAAGACAATGACCTTAAGCATCTTGCAACCTAGAGATTTCATCTGTTGGAAAAGACACCTCCAGAAAGACTCTTCAACCTCACTGGACAGGCCATTATCAGGAACTTCTAACCAACCCTTGTGCCACCAAACTCTAAGGAAGAAATTCTTGGATCCATGTGATGCATGTAAAGAAAGCACCAATGCCTGACTGGAAGTGCACACCATCTGGTGATCTGAAAGTAGAGATTTCCAGGAATTGAAGCAGTCATCTGATGAGAGCTTTTCCAAGGTGTCCAGACCAGGCTTGTATACCTTTTTCTCACTGTGCTTCTTCCCTCTTCTGTTTGGGAAGACAGTGCCCTGTCTGCATTTCCCAAGCCCTTGCAAAAGGGGGAAACCTTTTCTTTCGATTATGGCCTTTTGGAAACAGCCTCATGATCCTGGGACAAATTAATTTTTCACTTGCTTTTTCTGAAGGGTTAGAAAGTTCAGAATTCACAAAAATTTTCTTTCATCTGAACTATACACTGACTTAAGATTCTTTTCCAAATTTATGGTCTCTGAATTTTCAACCTTGCTGACTGTGTTGTTGATAATACATTTGGTCCTAAATAGTTCTTTTGAAATAACAGCATTCTTTTAAAATGTCTTTGAAGTTTTCAAAAAGTTAATCAGCTACTGCTTTATGTTTATTCCTATGCTGTATCTTCCCAAATGTCCTTGGTTAACTCTTTCAGTGTGCTCTCACAATATTTACTATTCTGCGTTTGTGACTTCCGGGAGGCATACTATGGGAGTTTGCCTTCATAAGGAGGACCTTTCTCCCATAAGTCAGAATCAGTGCCAATAGAATATTTCTTTTTTTATTAAAGACTTTATTTATTTATTTAACAGAGAGAGATGCAGCGAAAGAGGGAACACAAGCAGGGGAAGTGGGAGAGGGAGAAGCAGGCTTCCCACTGAGCAGGGAGCCCGATATGGGGCTCGATCCCAGGACCCCGGGATCATGACCTGAGCCAAAGGCAGATGCTTAATGACTGAGCCACCCAGGTGCCTGCCAATGAATATTTCAGTTGGCTACTTTTCAGACCTAGAGTCCTGGTTTAGAACCATCACACAATTTGGAATTGTTATGTTACTTCTCCTATTTTTCATAATTATTTTACATTTTATATTTTGTTGCCTCTCAAAACTTTTTTAAAAATAATGTACCCAATAAGGTGATGCTACCTCATGCTCTGAGATGATTTCTAAAATGACCTTGACAAGATATGGGCTTTAAGTTGGAGTACCTGAGAGTTTTTCCCTCCTAACCTTCCTTGTTACTCAAATGTGGTCTTAAGTGGTTTCCAGCTGCTATGCACTTTCCCTCCAACGTAGGATGTGACAATCAGGAAAGGTCCTTCCTGGCACTGAGAGGCAAAACCACTAAATATGGAAAACCTGACTCTTGATCAGCGATCCTTTCAAAGAGAGATCTTGATCAAAAGGGGGACAAGGTGAATATTAATAAGAGGAAATCTCATTTTTTTTTAATTTTATTTTATTTTATTATGTTATGTTAGTTGAAATCTCATTTAGAATGGTGTTGGGAGACCAGCAGAGGGAGCATTCATGCCCTACCCCTCATCAATTGGTGACCCAATAAGGAGAGATGGATCTTGCACATGGATACTACTTTACTACCCTAGCAGGAGGAAGAAAGGCTCTCTTCCTCTCCTGCAACAGTCCAACTAATGAGAAGCCACTATACTTTGAACTCCCTGTTTACTGCGATGGACATTTTGTTTGTAACAGCCTTCCCAACTTCTCCCCTTTCTTCTATAAAAGAGCTTTCCTCTCCTGTTCTGCAGACTTGCCTATGGCTCTGCCATAGCTTGCTTGGTCTGGATTGCAATTCTCTGTTATTCCCAAATAAACCCATTTTTGCTGGTAAGATAACTGGCAGTTTTTTTTAAGATTAATACCCTATACTTGCAGTCTCCCCCATTATCAACATTTCCCCCAGAGTGGCACATTTGTTACAGTCAGTGAACCTACAGAATTTACATTTGAGTACACTCTTGGTGGTGTACATTCTGTGGGTTCTGCCAAATGTATAATGACATGTATCCACTTTGTAGTATCATACAGAATAGTTTCATTGCCCTAAAATCCTGTGTTCTCTATTCATCCCTCCCCTGACCCTAACCTCTGGCAACTACTGATTTTTTTACTGTCTCCATAGTTTTGCTTTTTTGTGGAATGTCATATAGTTGGGATCATATGATGTTATGATTAACTTCTTTCACTTAATAACATCTATTTCAGGTTTCCTTCACATCTTTCAGATCTTGATAGCTCATTACTTTTTTAGCTTTGAATAATATCCCACTGTCTGAATGTACCAGTTTATTTTTCCATTTATCCATTGAAGGGCATCTTGGTTGCTTCCAAGTTTGGGCAATTATGAATAAAGCTGCTATAAACATCCATGTGAAGTTTTTCGTGTAAACGTAAGTTTTAAACTCATTTGGGTAAATACCAAGGAATGTGATAACTGGATTGTACAGTAAAAGCTTATGAAGTTTTGTAAGAAACTTCCAAACTGTCTTAAAGTGGCTGTACCATTTTGCATTTCTGCTGGCAATGAATGAGAGTTCCTGTGGCTCCACATCTTCACCAACATTTGGTGTTGTCAGTGTTCCGGATTTTGGCCATTCTAATAGGTAAGTACTAGTCATCTTTTTTTTTTAATTTTGAATCACAAGTGTAGTTTTATATTTATATGTAGTTTTATGTTAGTTATCTGATTAATGTTTGTCATCCCCTTATAGACTGTGGGTTCCGTGAAAGCAGGGACTGTCTCTGTTTTTGTTCATTTTATCACCTATATGCAGTACAGTGCCTCAGACATAGTAGACCTTGATGAATATTTGAATAAATGAGCAACCAACCTTTGCAGCTTATTTGTCAGGTGAGCTTTTACACAAGGATCCAGATCTACTGAAGATAATGGAGCAGAACTTGACCTACTGAGGCCATTCCTGGGACCCTAGTTCACCTGAGGCTATCAGAACTCCGCAGCATCCACAGCCATGCTCAGAAGCATCCGGTCATCTGGCTTTAATAACTCCCGGTGCAGGTGGTGCCTTTTACGTAGAATCTAAATTACTCAATCCAATTCATTGTCCCTTGGACAAATATCCAACTTTTCCTTTTTGCATCAGCTGAGGAGGAAAGCTGGCTTCTTACTCAAGCACATCTTCAAGGCTTCATGGATGTCTCTGTTTCTCAGGCTGTAGATCATAGGGTTGAACATGGGTGTCAGGATGGCGTAGAGCAGAGAGAATCCTTTGCACAAAAGTTGTGAAGAATTGGCCAAAGGTACAAGGTATGTGGCGATGAGTGTCCCATAAAACACTGTGACCACGGTGAGGTGGGAGGAGCAGGTGGAGAAGGCCTTTCTCCGGCCTGTGCCAGATGGAATTCTTAGGATAGCAACAAGAATGCAGGAGTAGGAGGCAGTGATGAGGAGAAATGGAACCAGAGTTACTGCAGAGGAGGTGGCGAAGGCGATGGTCTCAGTCAGTGAGGTGTCCATGCAGGAGAGATGGACCAGAGGGGTCAAGTCACAGAAGAAGTGATTGATCTCATTGGGTCCACAGAAGGTTAGTCTAGACAGTAGGACCACAGTGATTGCTGTAAGGAGGAAGCAGCAGAGCCAAGAGCTGGCAGCCAGCCTAATGCAAAAGGGGCCAGTCATGAGGATGGGATAGCTGATAGGTTGGCAGATGGCCAGGTATCGGTCATAGGACATCACAGCGAGCAGGAGACACTCTGTTGCAGCCAGGGATCCAAAGAAGTAGAACTGTGCCAGGCACCCTGCCACAGAGATAGTCTTCTGTACGGCTATGATAATCAGTAACATCTTAGGGACAATATTGGAGGTATAGCAGATCTCTAGAAAGGACAAATTCACCAGGAAGAAGTACATGGGGATGTGGAGGTGCTGGCTGAACAAAACTAGCAGAACAATGAGGATGTTTCCAGAAATGATTAAGATGTAGAAAGCAAAAAACATTATGAAGAAGAAAATATTTAGCTGTCGGTTGGAGGAGAATCCTCAAAGCACAAATTCCACAATGGTTGTTTGGTTTTCCCAGGGCAGGATGCCTTGGCTTCCCCAGGACACCCAGTGATAAGACATGCAAAGTGTAGAAAGTTCTAGCTTACACATAGACCATGGGCTGATGTGGGTGATTTTTATTCCCCGTTCAGGTTTTTGGAAGATTTTTTATTTGGGTGGAGGAGTATATCTTTTTTTCCAAGCCTGAAATGGGAAAGAAAAGAATTTGCAGTAAGAACTTGTGACCACTCCAATCCCCCCTTCTCCTGCCTGTGTCTTCATTTCATCCGGAGCAATGTCAGGCTTTGGGGAAAGCAGGACATTGAAGGAAGGGGAAGACTACAAAGGGGAGAAAGGACAGAGGAAAAATAAAGGGAAGAAGAATCATCTGCTATATGCTTGTCCTGAATGCGCTATGGTGGCTTGGGGAATTATGGAAAGAATAGAAGATCTAAAAGGAAGGTAGGCACATTCCAAAGAATTTTTGAACTCTAAGGCAGGACCTAGAGAATCAAGGGCCCAGGACAAAGAACTCTCCTCTCCCTCCTCAAGCATTGGTTATGCAGTGGTCCTATCCTACCTATGGTCCCTATCATATCTACTATGAATTTTTCTCCTTTCAGCTTTTCAGTGAGTTGAGAGGTTTCTTATTTCTGTTACAGTTTCCAGAACATTAGCAAGAGAAAATCACATGAGTGCTCATGCTGGTGTAATTCAGAGGCAGGGGTGCTTTCTCTCACAGTTTTAAAAATCAGGTCATTAAAAAGACTTTATGAGGAGTGCCTGGGTGGCTCAGTTGGTTGAACCTCTACCTTCTGCTCAGGTCATGATCCCAGGGTCCTGGGAGCAGGGCGTCTGCTTCTCCCTCTCCCTCTGCCTGCTTCCCCTGCTTGTGCTCGTGCTTGTGCTAATGCTCCCACTCTTTCTCTCTCTCTCATGCACATGCGCTCTCCCCCTCTCTCTCAAATAAATAATAAAATCTTAAAAAAAAAAAGATTTTATGTTGGGCAGCAGTAAATGGGAGAAGATTCAGAACCAGGTGGCCTAAGGCACTGTGTACAACCAGCCAATTGAGTATAAGGTAGCCGCACCTTCTTTTGAATGAGATAAGAAGGCCCAGGTCTCCTCCTCAATTCCACCTTAGTCCAAGCCAAAGGCCCTACCCTGAAATTCAGGACAGAGAGAGGACCTACCCAAGAAATACTGTTATCTTCAGACAGGGCCAGAGGCTGAAACCATTTGACTCTTCTCAACCTCCTTGTGCTAGATCCGTTACTTTCTTCTTCTTTTTTTTTTTTTTTTAAGATTTTATTTATTTATTTGAGAGGGAGAGAGAGTGAGCGAGAGCGCAAGAGCAGGGGGAGGGAGAAGCAGACTCCCCACTGAGCAGGGAGCCCAACTATGGGCTCAATCCCAGGATGCTGGGATCACGAACTGAGCTGAAGGCAGACGCTTAACCGACTGAGCCACCCAGGCGCCCCCTGGATCCGTTACCTCTTGAGATAGTTGTGGAGGGAGCATATTGCTGCAGGTGGGGATGAGGAGCCCCATTTGCAGGTATGGGAAGCACCAGGGTAATAACAAGGTAGTTATCAGGGAATAGCCAGAGCGCCCTGTACAAAGCCAAGGGCGTGGCTTTATAAGGCTCAGACTTTGAAACAAGGTATTTAACTTCTCTGAGACACAGTCTCTCATTCATAAAATGGGATACTAGGAGGGAGAAGAACGTAACATGTGCCTAGAATGTGCAAAAACATAAATACAAAGAGCGAAATTGCTGGCTGCTTCGGGCTGCCAACGTTATGTAAGTTCACCAAGAAATTGCCTTTACTTTGAAGGAGGCATTGGCAACGAGTCCCCGTTTGTTTTGCCACATCCTGCAGTGTTTGTGCATGTAATTGTCTGAGTCATGAAAGCCCTTCCAGCCATCTCTCATCATACTAAGAGCTTCTGGCAGTACCTGAATCCCATTTTAAAATTGACCCAGTGTCCTGGGTATCATTCGGTGGGGTCCCAGTTCTAGCTTTCCACGTGGCTCACAGAACTAACCTGGCATTTGTGCTGACTGAGAATCTTGGTGCCTATGGGACGCTTGGCAACTGGTGACTTAGATTCTGAGCCCATTGAGTGGAGCGTGGGGAAGGCACAAAGAGACGCCTTCTTTCCATCCCTGAAAAGCACAAATAAGGATCTGAGATCTGGGAGGGAGGGCTTTGGTTCTGACTGCGCACAGCCAGACTCCTGGTTGCTGCTGTGATTCCTGCCAATGAGGAGGATATCATTGGGTCCCAGGCATGTCCCAAGCTGAAAAAATAGAACTCTTGTCATCGCAGCAACCCTCTGGTGGGTTATTACCCTGACTTATTATCCTTCCTTTGCAGATGAAGTCACAGAGAAGTTAAAACACTTACCCATGGTCATCAGCTAGAAAGTGGCAGAGATGAGATTCTGACTCGCCCTCAGTCCCTCACTCCTAACCATGGACAATGCTGCTCCTGGGGCCTGGGTACATGAGCTAGTTTGCATTGTCTCACAGAGGCAGAAAGAGGAAAGTTTCCACGAAGCATCCTATCATGCTTTTAACTTCAGGTAAAGGGAGGTCTGCATTGTTGGCTGATGAAGGAGCCATCCCATAAAGGGTCACAAACTCTAACAACTTTCTCTACCTGTCACCTGGAGTTGCTTTCACACGGCTACTTCTATGTCCTTTCTTTATAATCTTAAAAAAAAAAATTGGGTCAGCCTCTTAGCTTAAAAAAATCCAAGAACACTTGAGAATGTGCACAGGGGATTACCACTTCCCTTCTACCAACCAGTTAATTACATTTCTGCTGCGGGGCTGCAGCACCAGCTGGATGCAGTGCAGAGACATGACGAAGAATAGACAGCCAGTGAAAGGTAGGACAGAACTAATTAGCAACGCCTTGTTGAGAACACAGGCTCTAACACTAAACAGGCCTGGATTCCAATCCCTGTTTGACCACGAAGAGATGTAAGCAAAGGCATTTTATAACCTTTAAGGGAAGAAGAACTCTGCTGTCTACAGGGGGTGCCAATGAGGATTCGTAGGGCAGCAGAGAGGTCGGTGATCCTGGCCAACCTACCCTAGCATGCAGCCACTATCTCTTGCTCTTGTTTCCTTAGCAGAAGTGAGGGAATCATGCCCCTGTGTTAACTCTGCCCCTGTATGCTTCTTGACTCTAGAGCCACAAGCCCAAACAACATAATATGTTTGTAATTCCTGTGGGCACAGGGCTGGGGTCGGAGTAAGTGCTCAGTTAGTGGTAGAGCTTTCTCCCTCCCTCCTCCTCTCCTCTTCACCTCTTTCTCTGCCCTTCCCTCTTTTCTCCCCAGTTATATCAGCAGTTTTTGCTATCTAAACATAGGTGAGCTCTTTTAGGAATGTAACTGCTTCACTGGAGATGTTCAACAAAAATAAATATGAAAACAATCAAAGACTTAAGCACTGAAGAATTATTGGGGTTTGATGATTTTTCACGTCCCTTCCAAACTTCAGGTTTTTTGCTAATTGGCAAACATTCCATTCCCCCAAGACACACACAAAGCAAATTTGTAGGAAAGAGAAGACGGTTCTCACAAAGCAAAGTAAAAACAAATACTCAGGAAGGAATCATAGGTTTTGTGGCTTCCATTAACCAAAAAGCAAGAGGGAACAGGAAGTGACTCGGGTGCTGTATGAATGGGATCCTTTCTCTTAGCTGAATTAAGTGTCAGTCACCAACCAATCCATGCAGCCAACACTTGGCCTATTGATAAGGGCTATAGACTCTTGCCAGTGGCTGGTGAATTCAGGTGAACAGTTGGTTAGCCAGATAGACAGTTTGATTTTGTTACTACACTGATAGTTGATCTAGTGTGCTAGGGAATTGTCCCCCTGGCCTCATATGGCAAAGAACAGACTCAAAACAGGAAACACTGAAGTGTATACCAGCAGAATAGAAGAGCTTTACCTGTGCCTCAGAGGGGTCCATTCCTACTTTGGGGAGCCAGGCCACAGAGACAATGGCATGTCCACCTCCCCTGGATTCAGAGAATTGGGCTACACATCTGGAATCCTGCTTTTATCCAGAGAGCTACCTCCCTTGATGGAAGCTAAATTAGGGCTGTCTTTCCACATGAATCTAGGAAGCCACTTGAATTTTGCTCCTGTCTCAACCTTCCTCTGTGTAAACTGGAGTTCCTCAGTGGGCAAAGCCATCACCTCCCCTGATGCTGGTGCTCATGGGCATTTCCCAAATGACTCTGGTGGGGAATTGTTGTTTGTTTTGCAAATTATGTGAAACCAGGTTACCTTCACCTTAGAGGAGATCTTTTTTCCTTTGCTGTGTGTTAAGCTTCTATTTTAATAATGACTATTTGCATTTATATTACCTGTATCAAGAGGTCTAATTTAGTGATTAAAAATGCATAATTATGTTATGTTCAGGGAATGGATTAAAACAATATTTTGAAAGAAGTATTCAGTTTTTTCTATCCTCTGGAAAAGAATGGCTGGGCATTTCCTTATTGTGTAGGTTTGGTAGGAAACTGAAATATCTATGATAGCAAACATTTGCTGTCAAAGCCAATAACTAGGATTCCAAAGAACTTGTGTCCTCCTGGATACTTCTCATTTATTAAAAATTGTAACTGAGGCTAGCCCTCTTCTAGGAAATGTAAGTTTGTGATTGGTGACCTTATGGAATTAAAATTATCATCTACTGACAGGCATTACAAACTGAAGAGATATTTGTTCCAGCTAACAAATTAATACAGCTGCCTGATAAGTATAACAAATGAAACGATAAAATAATCAATGAATTGAAATGACCTCATTTGTTCATTAGAACTGAAGTGTTTTCTCTATGAACTAGCACCCAGACTTCCTGAAACCTTGGTATTTGCCACTATTTGAACTCGTGAATGAACACATATCTGAATACATGAGGCTTTTGACTAGGATGTCCTCATTGAAATCTACTGAGTAATGACTGTATGCCAGGCTTGGGGTTAAGCCTATACTCTCTGTAATCTTTACAATCTTTGTCCATATTGCCCATCATACAAGTGAGGAAATCCAGGCTTTGAGAGATGAAGTGACTTGTTCAAAATTACCCAAGCAGAAGAATGTAAGGGGACTGGGATTGGACAGAAAGCTCCATGAAGGCAGAGCATGTCTATTTCCATCACTATTGTATCTACCTCAGAGCCTGGCACATAGTAAGATTTATAATAAATATATTAATATTTATAAATATTATAAATGTTATATTAATAAAAATTAGTATTTATAAATCTTAATATAAAATATAAATAAAACTTATTCATCAGATGAATAAATATGTGAGCAAATGTCTGCCTTCAAATGCAATGTTCTTTCTATTTTAGCAAGCCCCTTCCTCCAGACTGCACATGGTACTGTTACCCTGTCAGGTTAAAAAGGGGCTGTAGGGCAGACAGTCCCTCCCTTGCTGTCCTGCCCTCTGCCCCCTTGTGGTGTTGTCAGTAAACATCTGTCCCCTTTAAAAAAGGGGGGGGGCCTCTGGTACCAGAATTGAGGCTGTGAATACGTAATGGAAGTGGTTCTTGAAACTAAAAATGTTTTTAAATAGCAAATTATACCTAAAAAGTAAAAGGTCACTGATAAAAACAGCAAAGATTACTTTATTTAGAATGAGACCATTTAGAAGAAGCCTTCTTCAGTATTGAAGCCAATTAGTTATTTTGCAGTTTCTAAGAGGTTTTTTTTTTTTTCAAAGATTTTATTTATTTGAGAGAGAGAATGATAGCATGAACAAGGAGAAGTGTCAGAGAGGAAGGGAGAAGCAGCTGCCCATTGAGCAGGGAGCCCGATGTGGGGCTCGATTCCAGGACTCTGGGATCATGACCTGAGCCAAAGGCAGACGCTTAATGACTGAGCCACCCAGGTGCCCCTCTAAGAAGTTTTGAACTCATTTTCTACTCTTGAAAAGACATTTATTTTTTGGCATTCAAGCCACTGATCCAAAAATATTCAAGAATACAAGCTTTATAATAAATGAATTCAGTGAAGTTGCAGGACACAAAATTAATAAACAGCAATTGGTTGTGCTTCTACACACTAATAATGAAGTAGAAGAAAGAGAAATTAAGAAAACAATTCCATTTACAATTGTACCAAAAAGAATAAAATACCTAGGAATAGGAATAAACTTAACCAAGGGGGTGAAAGACCTGTAATCTAAAAACTATAAACACTGGTGAAAGAAATTGAAGATGTTGCAAATAAATGGAAAGATCTTCCATGCTCATGGATTGGAAGAATTAATATTATTAAAATTCTATACTACCCAAAGCAATTTATAGATTCAATTCTAGCCCTATTAAAATATTTAATAGCATTTCTCACAGAACTAGGACAAATAATACTAAAAATTTTATGGAGCCACAAAAGACCTTGAATAGCCAGAGAAAGAACAAATCTGGAGGTATCACAATCCCAGGTTTCAAGATATACTACAAAACTATAGTAATCAAAACAATATGATACTGAAACAAAAATAGAAACAGATCAATGGAACAGAATAGAGAGCCCAGAAATAAACCAGTACTTATATTGTCAATTAATCTACAATAAAGGAGGCAAAAATATACAGTGGGGAAAAAGACAGTCTCTTCAATAAATGGTACTGGGAATACTGGAGAGCTACATGCAAAAGAATGAAACTAGACTACTTTCTCACAGCGTACACAAAAGTAAACTCAAAATGGATTAAAGACCTAAATATGAG
The DNA here is from genome assembly GCF_004348235.1 of Phoca vitulina. Lineage (NCBI taxonomy): Eukaryota > Metazoa > Chordata > Mammalia > Carnivora > Phocidae > Phoca > Phoca vitulina. The sequence continues at coordinate 9,660,136 of NW_022589705.1, forward strand.
ACCTAAAACAATAAAACTCCTTAAAGAATACTAGGCAGTAATCTCTTAGACATTAGGCTTGGCAACATTTTTCTCTGTATGTCTCCTCAGATAAGGAAAATAAAAGCAAAAAATAAACTATTGGGACTACACTAAAATAAAAGCTTTTGCACAGCAAAGGAAATCATCAACAAAATGAAAAGGTAACATACTGAATGGGAGAAGATAATCACAAATGATATATCTGATAATGGGTTAATACCCCAAATATATAAAGAACTTATACAATTCAACAGCCCTCCCCCCAAAAAAATCTAGTTAAAAATGAGCAGAGGACCTGAATAGACATTTTCCCAAAGAAGATATATAGATGACCAACAGACATGAAAAGATGCTCAACATCACTAATCATCAGGGAAATACAAATCAAAATCATGAGATATCACAGTACAACTGTCAGAATGGCTATAGTCAAAAACAAAACAAACAAAAAGCAGGAAATGAAAGTATTGGTGAGGCTGTGGAGAAAAGGGATCTATTGTGCACAGTGGTAGGAATGTAAATTGGTGCAGCCACTGTGGAAAACAGTATGGAGGTTTCTCAAAAACTTAAAAATAGAAACACCATATGATCCAGTAATTGCACTACTGGGTATTTACTCAAAGAAAACAAAAAACACTAATTCAAAAAGATAGTGCACCCATATGTTTATTACATTATTATTTACAGTTGCCAAGTTACGGAAGCAACCCCAGTGTCCATCAATAGATGAACGGATAAAGATACTGTATACATATACAATGGGATATTACTCAACCATCAAAAAGAATGAGATCTTGTCTCCCGGCAAGATGGCGGAGGAGTAGGAGACCTAAATTTCGTCTGGTCCCAGGAATTCAGCTAGATAGGGATCAGACCATTCTGAACACTTACGAACTCAACAGGAGATCGAAGAAAAGAATAGCAGCAACTCTCTGAACAGAAAAGCGACCACTTTCTGGAAGGTAGGACATGCAGAGAAGTGAATCTGAGGTGATATTTGGGAAGATAGACCACGGGAGAGGGGGACTCCATCAGCCACTCCCGGCAAGTGATAGAGCAGCAGAGCACAAAATCGGAACTTCTACAAGTCTGCTCCACTAAGGGACATTGCTCCAAAGGCTAAGCGGGGGGTGGAAACCTCATGGGACAGTGTGGTCTCAGGAACCTCGGGGTCACAGAAAGACCGGGGATGCCTAAGTGCAGCAGAGCTCCCAGGTATTGGAGTGGGGAAGCTGGCTGCAGAGACAGAGCCAAGGAGTGGGCTCTTAGCTCAGGGTTGTCATAAACCGGGATCCACAGCACAATCGGGCCACTGCTCTTCCAGCGGGGACCCAAAAAGCGGCAGATCCAGGGATACTCCCCTTCCTCCCCTGGGAGGAGCGGCGCGGGAGCGCACCGCAGGGATCTGCTGGGTTTGGCGATTCCACACGGGGTCGTGTGCCAGAGATAGAAATGCTCGGTCACACGCCGGGTGAGCACAGAGTGCGGCCGGAGACTGGGGAGATGGCAGTGACTGACTGCTTTTCTCTGGGGGCACACTGAGGAGTGGGGACCTGAGTTCTCAGCTCCTCCAGGGCAGAGATTGGGAGGCCACCATTTTCACTCTCGTCCTCCAAACCTGTACGGAAAGCTTGCAGGGAACAAAAGCTCCCAAGAGCAAACCCGAGTAGATTACTTAGCGCGGCCCCCAGCAGGGGCGGGGCAATTCTGCCTCTGGCAAAGACATTTGAGAACCACGGCAACAGGCCCCCCCCGCAGAAGATCAGCAAGAACAGCCAGCCAAGACCAAGTTTACCAATCAATGAGAATGGCAGAACTCCAGCGCTAGAGGAACACAGCACATAGAATCCATGGCTTTTTTCCCCCTGATTCTTTAGTCTTTCAAAGTTAATTTTTTAAATTTTCTTTTTCTATTTTTTTAAATTTTTCTTTTTCCCTTTTTCAACCAACATCTTATCAATCCCTTTTTAAAAAATCCTTTTTATTTTTCAGTTTTAGAGTCATATTCTATCCCTTCATAGTAGTTAACCTTATTTTTGGTATAAATATGAGTTATTCTCTCTTTAAAATTTTGGGATACAGTTTCTTCTAACAGACCAAAATATATCCTAAATCTCTAGTGTATGGCTTTGTTCTAGACTCCTGACTGATCACATTCTCTCACTTTTTTTTTTTTAATTTCTCTTCTTTCTTTTTTCACCCAACTTCTTATCAATTCCTTTTATAAAATCTTTTATAATTTTCATCTTTACAATAATATTTCATCCCTTCATCGTATTTACCCTAATTTTTGTACATATATAAGCTTTTCTTTCTTTAAAATTCTGGGAGGCAGTTTCTTCTAACAGACCAAAATGCGCCCCAAAACTAGTGTGTGGCACTGCTCTATTCACCAGCCTGATTATATTTGATCATATTCTTTTTTTTTTCTTTTTCTTCTTTTTTTCTTTTTTCTTTCTTCTTTCTTTCCCTTTCTTTTCCCCTGGTTTCAGGTCTCTTCTGATTTATTCAGTGTATATTTTTCTGGGGTCATTGTTACCCTGTTAGCATTTTGTTCTCTCATTCATCTATTCTCCTCTGGACAAAATGACAAGACAGAAAAAATCATCTCAAAAAAAAGAACAAGAGGCAGTACCGACTGCCAGAGACCTAATCAATATGGACATTAGTAAGATGTTGGAACTAGAGTTCAAAATGACGATTTTAAAGATACTAGCTGGGCTTGAAAAAATCATGGAAGTTATTAGAGAAACCCTTTCTGGAGAAATAAAAGAACTAAAATCTAACCAAGTCAAAATCAAAAAGGCTATTAATAAGGTGTAATCAAAAATGGAGGCTCTAAATGCCAGGATAAATGAGGCAGAAGAGAGAATTAGTGATATAGAAGACCAAATCATGGAAAAAAAGGAGCTGAGAAAAAGAGAGATAAACAACTACTGGATCACAAGGGCAGAATTCGAGAGATAAGTGATACCATAAGACAAAACAATATTAGAATAATTGGGATCCTAGAAGAAGAAGAGAGAGAGGGGCAGAAGATTTATTGGAGCAAATTATAGCAGAGAAATTCCCTAATTTGGTGAAGGAAACAGGCATCAAAGTCCAGGAGGCACAGAGAACCCCCCTCAAAATCAATAAAAATAGGTCAACACCCCGACATCTAATAGTAAAACTTACAAATCTCAGAGATAAAGAGAAAATCCTGAAAGCAGCTCGGGACAAGAGGTCTGTAACCTACAATGGTAGAAACATTAGATTGGCAACAGACCTATCCACAGAGACCTGGCAGGCCAGAAAGGACTGGCATATCTTCAGAGCACTAAATGAGAAAAATATGCAGCCAAGAATACTATATCCAGCTAGGCTGTCACTGAAAATAGAAGGAGAGTTAAAAAGCTTCCAGGACAAACAAAAACTAAAGGAATTTGCAAACATGAAACCAGCCCTACAAGAAATATTGAAAGGGGTCCTCTAAGCAAGGAGAGAGCCTAAAAGTAACATGGACCAGAAAGGAACACAGACAATATACAGTAACAGGCAATACAATGGTACTAAATTCATATCTTTCAATAGTTACCCTGAATGTAAATGGGCTGAATGTCCCAATCAAAAGACACAGGGTATCAGATTGGATAAAAAAAAAAAACAAGACTCATCAATATGCTGTCTGCAAGAGACTCATTTTAGACCCAAAGACACCTCCAGATTGAAAATGAGGAGGTGGAAAACCATTTACCTTGTTAATGGACATCAAATGAGAGCTGGGGTGGTGGGGCGCCTGGGTGGCTCAGTTGGTTAAGCGACTGCCTTCGGCTCGGGTCATGATCCTGGAGTCCTGGGATCGAGTCCCGCATCCGGCTCCCTGCTCAGCGGGGAGTCTGCTTCTCCCTGTGACCCTCCTCCCTCTCATGCTCTCTTGTCTCTCATTCTCTCTCTCTCAAATAAATAAATAAAATCTTTAAAAAAAATAAAAAAATAAAAATAAAAATAAAAAAATAAAAAATAAATTAAAAAAAAAAGAAAGCTGGGGTGGCAATCCTTATATCAGACAAATTAGATTTTAAACCAAAGACTATAATAAGATATGAAGAAGGACACTATATCATACTTAAAGGATTTATCCAACAAGAAGATCTAACAATTGTAAATATATATGCCCCTAAGATGGGAGCAGCCAATTATATAAGCCAATTAAGAACAAAAGCAAAGAAACACAACAACAATACAATAATAGTAGGGGACTTTAACACCTGCCTCACTGAAATGGACAGATCATCTAAGCAAAAGGTCAACAAGGAAATAAAGACTTTAAATGACACACTGGAGCAAATGGACTTCACAGATACATTCAGAACATTCCATCCCAAAGCAACAGAATACACATTCTTCTCTAGTGCCCATGGAACATTCTCCAGAATAGATCACATCCTAGGTCACAAATCAACTCTCAACAGGTACCAAAATATTGGGATCATTCCCTGCATGTTTTTGGACCACAGTGCTTTGAAACTAGAACTCAATCACAAGAGGAAAGTTGGAAGAACTCAAATACATGGAGGTTAAAGAGCATCCTACTAAAGAATGAATGGGTCAACCAGGAAATTAAAGAAGAATTTAAAAAATTCATGGAAACAAATAAAAATGAAAACACAACTGTTCAAAATTTTTGGGATGCTGCAAAGGCGGTCCTGAGAGGAAAGTATATAGCAATACAAGCCTTTCTCAAGAAGCAAGAAAGGTCTCAAATACACAACCTAACCTTACACCTAAAGGAGCTGGAGTAAGAACAGCAAATAAAGCCTAAACCCAACAGGAGAAGAGAAATAATAAAGATCAGAGCAGAAATCAATGAAATAGAAACCAAAAGAACAGTAGAACAGATCAACAAAACTAGGAGCTGGTTCTTTGAAAGAATTAATAAGATTGATAAACCCCTGGCCAGACTTATCAAAAAGAAAAGAGAAATGACCCAAATCAACAAAATCATGAATGAAAGAGGAGAGATCACAACCAACATCAAAGAAATACAAACAATTATAAGAACATATTAAGAGCAACTATATGCCAGCAAATTAGATAATCTGGAAAAATGGATGCATTCCTAGAGATGTATCAACTACCAAAACTGAACCAGGAAGAAATAGAAAACCTGAACAGACCTATAACCACTAAGGAATTGAAGCAATAATCAAAAATCTCCCAACAAACAAGAGCCCAGGGCCAGATGGCTTCCCAGGGGAATTCTACCAAACATTTAAAGAAGAATTAATACCTATTCTTCTGAAACAGTTCCAAAAAATAAAAATGGAAGGAAGACTTGCAAACTCGTTTTACAAGGCCACCATTACCTTGATCCCAAAATCAGACAAAGATCCCATCAAAAAGGAGAATTACGACCAATATCCCTGATGAACATGGATGTAAAAATTCTCACCAAAATACTAGCCGATAGGATCCAGCAGTACATTAAAAGGATTATTCACCATGACTAAGTGGGATTTATTCTTGGGCTGCAAGGTTGGTTCAACATCCACAAATCAATCAATGTGATACAATACATTAATAAAAGAAAGAACAAGAACCATATGATCCTCTCAATAGATGCAGAAAAAGCATTTGACAAAGTACAGCATCCTTTCTTGATCAAAACTCTTCAGAGTATAGGCATAGAGGGTATATACCTCAATATCATAAAAGCCATCTCTGAAAAACCCACAGCGAATATCATTCTCAATGGGGAAAAACTGAGAGCTTTCCCCCTAAGGTCAGGAAATGTCCACTATCACCACTGCTATTCAACATAGTATTAGAAGTCCTAGCCACAGCAATCAGACAACAAAAAGAAATAAAAGGCATCTGAATTGGCAAAGAAGAAGTCAAACTCTCACTCTTTGCAGATATGATACTTTATGTGGAAAATCCCAAAGACTCCACCCCAAAACTGCTAGAACTCATACAGGAATTCAGTAAAGTGGCAGGATATAAATCAATGCACAGAAATCAGTGGCATTCCTATACACCAACAACAAGTCAGAAGAAAGAGAAATTAAGGAGTCGATCCCATTTACAACTGCACCCAAAACCATAAGATACCTAGGAATAAATCTAACCAAAGAGGCAAAGAATCTGTACTCAGAAAACTATAAAATACTCATGAAAGAAATTGAGGAAGACACAAAGAAATGGAAAAATGTTCCATGCTCATGGATTGGAAGAACAAATATTGTGAAGATGTCAATGCTACCTAGAGCAATCTACACATTTAATGCAACCTCTATCAAAATACCATCCACTTTTTTCAAAGAAATGGAACAAATAAATCTAAAATTTGTATGGAACCAGAAAAGACCCTGAATAGCCAGAGGAATGTTGAAAAAGAAAAGCAAAGCTGGTGGCATCACAATTCCAGACTTAAGCTCTATTACAAAGCTGTATGGTACTGGCACAAAAACAGACACATAGATCAATGGAACAGAATAGAGAGCCCAGAAATGGACCCTCAACTCTATGGTCAACTAATCTTCAACAAAGCAAGAAAGAATGCCCAGTGGAAGAAAGACAGTCTCTTCAACAAATGGTGTTGGGAAAATTGGACAGCCACATGCAGAAGAATGAAACTGGACCATTTCCTTACACCACACACAAAAATAGACTCAAATGGTTGAAAGACCTAAATGTGAGAGAGGAGTCCATCAAAATCCTAGAGAACACAGGCAGCAACCTCTTGGATCTCAGCCGCAGCAACTTCCTCCTAGAAACATTGCCAAAGGCAAGGGAAGCAAGGGCAAAAATGAACTATTGGGACTTTATCAAGATAAAAAGCTTTTGCACAGCAAAAGAAACAGTCAACAAAACCAAAAGACAACCGACAGAATGGGAGAACATATTTTCAAATGACATATCAGATAAAGGGCTAGTATCCAAAATCTATAAAGAACTTATTAAACTCAACACCCAAAGAACAAATGATCCAATCAAGAAATGGGCAGAAGACATAAAGGGACATTCTTCCAAAGAAGACATCCAAATGGCCAACAGACACATGAAAAAATGCTCAACATCACTCGGCATCAGGGAAATCCAAATCAAAACCTCAATGAGATACCACCTCACACCAGTCAGAATGGCTAAAATTAACAAGTCAAAAAATGACAGATGTTGGCAGGGATGCAGAGAAAGGGGAACCCTCCTACACTGTTGGTGGGAATGCAAGCTGGTGCAGCCACTCTGGAAAACAGTATGGAGGTTCCTCAAAAAGTTGAAAATAGAGCTACCGTATGACCCAGCAATTGCACTACTGGGTATTTACCCCAAAGATACAAATGTAGGGATCCAAAGGGGTATGTGCACCTCAATGTTTTTAGCAGCAATGTCCACAATAGCCAAACTATGGAAAGAGCCAAGATGTCCATCGACTGATGAATGGATAAAGAAGAAGTGATATATATATATACAATGGAATATTATGTGGCCATCAAAAGGAATGGTATCTTGCCATTTGCAATGACATGGATGGAACTGGTGGGTGTTATGCTGAGCAAAATAAGTCAATCAGACAAAGACATGTATCATATGATCTCACTGATATGAGGAATTCTTACTCTCAGGAAACAAATTGAGTGTTGCTGGAGTGGTGGGGGGTGGGGGGAATGGGGTGGCTGGGTGATAGACATTGGGGAGGGTATATGCTATGGTGAGTGCTGTGAATTGTGTAGGACTGTTGAATCACAGACCTGTACCTCTGAAACAAATAATACATTATATGTTAAAAAAAAAAGAAGAAAATAGTAGGAAAGGAAAAATGAAGGGGGGGGAATCGGAGCGGGAGACGAACCATGAAAGACTATGGACTCTGAAAAACAAACTGAGGGTTCTAGAGGGGAGGGGGAGGGGGGATGGTTTAGCCTGGTGATGGGTATTAAAGAGGGCACATATTGAATGGGGCACTTGGTGTTATATGCAAACAATGAATCCTGGAACACTGCATCAAAAACTAATGATGTATGGTTATTAACATAACATAATAAAATTAAATTAAAAAAAAAAAAGAATGAGATCTTGCCATTTGCAACAATATATATGGACCTAGGGGGTATTGTACTAAATGAAATAAGTCAGACAGAGAAAAACAAATGCCATATGATTTCACTTATATGTGGAATCTGAAAAACAAAACAAACAAAAAGCAGAAACAGACCCCTAAACACAAAGAACAAACTGGCGGTTACCAGAGGGGTGGGGGGTAGGGCGATGGGCAGAATTTATGAAGGGGAGTGGGAGATATGGGCTTCCAGTTATAGAATGAGTAAGTCATTGGGATAAAAGGTACAGAATAGGGAATATAGTCAATGGTATTGTAATAGTGTATGGTGACAGATCACAGCTACACTTGCAGTGAGCACAGCATAACATATAGACTTGTGGAATCACTATGTTGTATATCTGAAACTAATGTAACATCATCAACTTTACTTCAAAATAAAAAGAATGCAAGCTTTCAATATGTTCTGTAGCTGGTACAGATTCAGCTAAATACTTCAGACCTTCAACCATAGAGCACAGCACAAGAAGCAATTTTAACTCTAATCCTTTGACTTCAAGAAGGACTTTAATTATAACGTCTATATACTGTAAACCTTCAAAAGGTGAAAAGTTCTAAAAAGAAAACATTAAAATAAAAGCATTTTTGAGCCTAATGTATTCACTTGAGTTATTCAACATGATTGGGAATGTAACTTTGTGGCTGTAATAGAAAATTAACTGTATGTTTGGCTGCCTTTTACTTTTTCTTTTTTTTCTTCCTTGTCCCCATCCTTAGGAACTCCATGCCCCATTCTATCTCAGCAGCTTTGTAATTGTTGACTCTACCTAGTATGCCCTGTTTTTATGTTGATGTGTTAGGTATCTTTATTTCAGTTTAATTTATTTGTTTACTTGGTTATTGACCATCTCCCCCACAAAACTGTAATCCTACAAGAGCAGGAAACTCTGCTTATCTGCTACTGTATCCCAGGAGACAATCATGTGTATCTCCATTTAGTAGATAATAACTAGCACATAGTATATAATAACAATTTGCCATATCAAAAAGAAAGAACAGTCCCCAAATGGAGTCTCTTGTGCTAAGCCCCACCAAGACTTACTATCTAATGCAATTGCAGTTTCACCCTCTCCCAGGAGTGGAATTTTGAACCAATCAGGCTGGAATTTCCTGATCAGCACTAGTGAGATCATCAGGATAACACTCCCTGCTTTCTCCCTACAGAAAGATGACCTTCCCTGAAACAATTCTTTCTTTTCTTTTGCTAATAACCTCCTTGCCCTGCCCAGTTTCTGCTTATAAAGTCCTTCCATTTTATACAGCTCATCAGAGCTGCCTTTTATCTGCTAGATGGGATGCCACCTGACTCACGAATTGTTGAATAAAGTCAATTCGATGTTTAAATTTACTCAGTTGAAATTTTGTTTAACAGATCGGTGGCAGCAATGGCATCTAAGCAAACTTCTGATGGCATTTGGAGACAATGAGAAATACAGGTGTGGCACCCTGTCAACCTTTTGAATTCACTGTCTTTCTCACTATTTCTGAGGGTCATGGGTCAGTTCTCTTGGTTCTGAGCTCTGCTCTCTTTGCATCAAGCTCTTGATCTAATTGGCTTTCCAGTCAGTGTCCCATTTGATTGGAAACCCCAGCCCTTGGTTTTGTCCCCAGAGCCCCAAATTCCATATTGGAAGTGCTAGTGGCAGCTACAATTTCCCATTTGTTTGGAATCAGTTAACATTCCCATTGGTTGAGATCTGCTGATTCAATCATTTTTCCCCAGTCCAGAGTTCTATAGGACTTGGTGGTGGTTACAGGCTGGAGTCAGACTGGCTCTGATTTAAAAACCAAACTAGGTCTGGGGTTTGACTGGACTGGGTTTGACTTGAGCTGGACTGGGTCCAGTAAAGGCTATTGCTAATAGGGATCTCAGAAGCCAGAAAGCTGCAAAAATCGATGGGGAAGTGTCAAGTATTAAGGGTGTTAGAGTATTTGCCACCTCAGCAGCACTCCCATGATATGATAAGTTGGTCATATAACTGGTCAGATTGGGTTTCCTGCCATCCTCAAGACAATTTCCATGCAATGAGTGTAAAACACCCCACAATTCCAATCCCCGCAGCACATCCCTCGTAGGTATTAGTTTGGCTCTGAGAAACCCAAAAGCCTAGCTTAAAAAAAAAATGGGTTTCTTTATATTCAAAGAGTTGAGAGTGCCACCTTTTGGCACACGTGTATATTTTATGTATAAAGACTATGTTCCTAGAGGATATAGGTACAAAAATGGCAAAGTCTTACTAAACACAACCTAGAATTACAGTGACCATTATAAGTAATGTTACAGTTAGATATGATCATTTAAGAAGTATACTTGAGTAAACGTTCCCAAATTAAACAGAATGGGATACCTCTTTTAATTGTCATGCAGAAGCCTCTAAAATGTTTCAAAATTCCAAAATGGTTTCATTGAAAGATTCATTGCAGAAGGTTAATGAAAAAGATAGAAGGTACTGAAAATGAAAGACTATAAGAATATAAGAAGTAACCCCTACTGTTTCCCTCTACCTTCCTTTATTTGAGTACTCATTCTAGGAATCCTCTAAGTTGCTTTTCCACTCTGAAGAGACTATTAAAAAGTTACCCTTTAAAATAAGACAACCCAAGACTACAGGCACACCTTTTCAGGTATCTTTTACTCCTTGGTCAAAGACCAAACTAAGGGCTTTAGTTAAGGAACTTTTTTCAGGGGTGCCTGGGTGGCTCAGTTGGTTAAGCATCTGCCTTTGGCTCAGGTCATGATCCCAGAGTCCTGGGATTGAGCCCTTCATCAGGCTGCCTGCTCAGCGGGAAGCCTGCTTCTCCCTCTCCCACTCGCCTTCCTGTGTTCTGTCTCTCTGTCAAATAAATAAATAAAATTTAAAAAAAAAGAACTTTTTGCAGCCCATGGAAGATCCTCAAGAATTTTTGTAAATAGATTACCTCCTGAGCCCTGTCAAGAGAGGAAAATAAAATTTCACATTGGCCTTTCCTTTCCAAATCCAGACCAATTGGTCATTGATCCTTCTCTCCCAGGGATAGCTATTGTCTTCTTGCTATCCCTGATTTTGCCTGCTTGGGGCATATAGGTTGTGGGTTCTATCTTTGGCTATGTTTGGGAGTGGCTCTAGAACTTGTGAAGATAGTATTATTTTTGCACCCTCTTTGAGGATGCCTGTTGGTTCCATAAGGTTGTTTAATACTGATGAAGGATAATTGGGAGGCAGGCAGGCAAGGACAAGGGGCCCCCCTGCCCTAAGAGGAAACCACCCTTAAGAGGATTTTACACTACCCTGGAAGGAGCCCTCTACCCTTTCCCATATGACAAAAACCTGATTGGATGACAGGCTCAGGGAGGGTTAATCAGATTAAAACAGCCCACCAAGAAGCCCATAAAACCCCCTAGACTTAGAAACTCTGGTGGCAACCCCTTCGGGTCCCCTCCCTCCTTGGGAGCTTTTGACTATCATTTTGCTCTCCCTCAATAAACCTTGCTTTGTTGCCCACCACTCTGTCTGGTCTACATCTCCATTCTTCGAAGTGGCGTGACCAAGAACCACAGGCACCGATGGAGAAAAAATCCTGCAACAATACTGCCAGAAATATTTACTGTTTGTCTGGCTGAAACCTGACAAGATATTTGAAAGGATTTAATAACTTTACAATTAGAAGTGTGACCAAATTTGAAGCTGGTATTCAGAACCTGATAGGAATATTTTTAGGTCTTCTCTCCTAAGCTAACTGTACACTGAGGGAAAGAGAAATGTGCCAACTTAGGTGGGTGGGTGTGTCAGTCCTTGATATCACTTAGGCAGCACCCCAATTCTTTGAGGAATTAAAAACAATTGTTCTTGTTTTGCAATTTGGTCTTTACAGGACCAGCGATATGGCTCCAAAACAATTCAAAGTCCACCAATCATTTTTACCAATCCCCAAACCTCCCCTATTTATCTCAAAAGGCTTGTAAGTATTGTAAAAATTGTGGCCTTCAGGGAACAAAACTTCTTAGAGAAGCTTGCATTCTTTTTCTGTGCCTTTGATATGTAAATGTTCTACACAGTGTTCTCAAGAATTCTTATGAAGACTATCTTTGTTATGAAAACTTCAAGAAGGTAATTCTTTTTTTATTATGTTCAGTTAGCCAGCATATAGTACATCATAAGTTTTTGATGTAGTGTTCAACGATTCATTAGTTGCGTATAACACCCAGTGCTCATCACAGCACGTGCCCTCCTTAATTCTTATCAAGAAAAAAAGGGGGGGAGGGGAGGTCATTTGTAACTTGATTTGTCAAGGACAAACACAAATCTTGTGTCTATATACATCTGTCTATGTTAGATTCTAACCCTATTAATTGTCTTTGAGGTCTTGTTATATGCCTATAAACTGGACCAGATCCTGAATCCTAGTTTCCTCAAATATCTGGCTAATATTTATCTCCAAAATAGCATTTCCAATTTTCTCCCAATATATGATCTTTGGGTCTGGCTTCTTTCACTTAATATTTCATTATATATTTTAAGGATTCATCCATGTTGTAGCACATATCAGTACTTTATTCTTTTTATGGTTGAATAGTATTGCATTGTATGGTTATATCACAATTTGTTTATCCATTCACCAGTTGATAGAAATTTGAGTGACTTTAATATTTTTATTTTAATTCTTTGGTTGTCACAAATACTGCTATAAACATTTGTGTACATGTTTCTGTTTTGTTTTTAATTCTCTGGAATTGCTGGGTAATATGGTAATTCTATTTTTACATTTTTGAGAAACTGCTAATGCATTTTGACAATGATTGTACCATTTTATATTTTCACTAGCAATGTATGAGATTTCCAATTTATTCACACCTTTATCAACACTTATTATTTTCTTTTTCTTATCATTAGAGCCATCCCAGTGGGGGTGATATAGTATAGCATTATGGCTTTTATTTGCAAATCTCTAATGACTAATGATGTTGAACATTTTTTCATGTGTTTAGTGGCCATTTGTATATATTCTTTGGAGAAATCTCTATTCAAGTCTTTGTTAATTTTTATAATTGGGTTATTTTGTTCTTGTTGAGTTGTAAGAGTTTCTTCCATATTCTATATGCTAGACTCTTATCAGGTATGTAATTTGCAAGTATTTTTAATATGCTTTGCAAATGTTATCTCTAATTCTGTGGGTTGTATCACTTTCTTGGTGATGTGCTTTGATACAGAAAAATTTTATTTTCATTAAACCCAATTTATCTTTTTTTTTTTTTTTTTTTTTTGGAGAGAGAGAGAGAATGAGAGACAGAGAGCATGAGAGGGAGGAGGGTCAGAGGGAGAAGCAGACTCCCTGCTGAGCAGGGATCCCGATGTGGGACTCGATCCCGGGACTCCAGGATCATGACCTGAGCCGAAGGCAGTCGCTTAACCAACTGAGCCACCCAGGCGCCCCCCAATTTATCTTTTTTAAAAACTCTTTTGCTTTTGCTATTTTATCTAAGAATCCATTGTTAATCCAATTCATGGAGATTTATCCCTATGTTTTCTTCAAAGAGTTTTTATTGTTTAGCTCTTACATTTAGATCTTTGAATGATTTTGAGTTAAATTTTTTTTAAAGATTTTATTTATTTATTTGAGAGAGAGAATGAGATAGAGAGAGCATGAGAGGGGGGAGGGTCAGAGGGAGAAGTAGACTCCCTGCTGAGCAGGGAGCCTGATGCGGGACCTGATCCCGGGACTCCAGGATCATGACCTGAGCCAAAGGCAGTCGCTTAACCAACTGAGCCACCCAGGCGCCCCAATTTTGAGTTAAATTTTATCTGTGGTGTGAAGTAATGATCCAACCTCATTCTCTTGTAGGTAAATATCTAGGTATTCCATCATCAATTGTGGAAAAGATTTCTTTCCTCCATTGAATGGCCTTTGCATGATTCTCAAAAATCAACTGACAATAGATGTAAGGGTTTATATCTGCACTCTAAATTTTATTTTATTGGCCTGTAAATTTATCTTTTTTTATCAAACTAGACTTTATTTTTATATTATTTTTAATTAAAAATTTAAATTTTAAATTTTATTTTATTAATTAATTTATTTAAATATTAAATTTCTTTATTTGATAAAATTAATAAAAATAATTTTATACGGAGAGGGGAAAGATGGCAGAGGAGTAGGGAACCCTATTCCAACTGATCCCAGGAGTTGAGCTGGATATCTACCAGACCACACTGAACAGCCACAAAATCAGCCTGAGATGTAAGAAGATAGATCTGGATCTCTACAAACAGAATATCGCAGGTGGTTGGTTTTGAGGTACGAAACAGGGAGCTGTGATTCCATGGGTAGATATTGGAAGATAAAGAGAAGGGAGAGGGAGCCTGGCCTTCGGGATCCTACACCGCCGGTGAGCGATAGGCTCACCTCTGGGGACAGGGCACAGATTCACAGACCGGTAATGGTGGGGAAAGGACCTTAGGGGCAGCTCCCAGATGGAAACCCAGAGCAGAGGGGACATGCATGCGAACTGGGGGTGGCTGGTGGTTTTAGAAGCACAAAGGGCAGAGCTGGGCCCCAACCTGGAGGTGAGGACTGGGAGTGCTGCTAAGGGGCACACAACCCAGGACACTGCAGTTTATAGCAGCACAGTCAGAAACAGAGATAGTGTGGCCTGGAGAACTCACTGAAGAACAGACTGCGGTCTCTCTGCTCTGAGGCAGGGGGTTGGAAACGGTCTCTTCTGCTCTAACTCTTGGAAGAGACATGGAAAGCTGCCAGGGAAAGCTGCCAGAGAAAAAAAGCCCCCCAAAACTGGTTTTCACTGAGCCCATCACCTGCCACAGGGGGCAGGGCAAATCTACCCAAACAGAATTGCCTGAGTAATAGCATGGCAGGCCCCTCCCCCAGAAGACAGGCTGTGAAAACAAGAAGCCAGCAGCCCTAAGGTCCCTAGAAAACAGGTGCATTTTGCTTCGGTTGTGGTCAATAATTTGGACTCTGTACATTCCCTCAACCAGCCCTCAACAGAATGACTAGGAGGAGAAACCCCCAAAATAGAAGAGACTCAGAGATTATGATTTATGCAACAGATTTGCAAATGGATTCAGATATAACCAAGATGTTGGAGATGGAATTCAGGCTAACAATTGTGAAGACAATAACTAGAATGGAGAAATCAATTAATGGCAACATAGAGTCTCTAAGGGCAGAAAAGAAAGCTGAATTGACAGAATTTAAAAATGCTATCAATAAGATCCAGTCTAATCTAGGCAATCTAACAGCTAGGGTAAGCGAGGCAGAAGAACGAATTTGTGACCTGGAAGACCATTTAATAGATAAAAAGGGAAAAGAGGAGACCAGGGAAAAACAACTCAGAATCCATGAAAATAGAATCAGAGAAGTAAGTGACACCATGAAACATTCCAATGTCAGAATTATTGGAATCCCTGGGGGTGGAGAGAGAAAGAGAGAACTAGGAGTTATATTTGAGGAAATTGTAGCTGAGAACTTCCCTAATCTGGGGAATGAAACAAACATTCGTGTCCTAGAGGCAGAGAGGACCCCTCCCAAGATCAAGGAAAACAGGCCAACACTCCAGCATGTAATAATAAAACTCCTAAATCTTAGAACAAAAGAAACTATCTTAAGGGCAGTTAGGGGGAAGAGATTCCTTACCTACAGAGGGAGGAACATCAGAATAACGTCAGACCTATCCACAGAGACCTGGCAAGCCAGAAAGGCCTGGCAAGACATATTCAGGGTACTAAATGAGAAGAACATGCAGCCAAGAATACTTTATCTGGCAAGGCTGACATTTAGAATGGATGGAGAGATGCAGAGCTTCCACTCCTGGCAGAAACTGAAAGAATATGTGACCACTAAGCTGGCCTTGCAAGAAATATTAAGGGCGGGGTCTATAAAAGGAGAAACCCAAGAGTGATATACAACAGAAATATACAGAGACAATCTATAAAAACAACATCTTCACCAGCAACATGATGACAATTAATTCATATCTGTCAATAATCACTCTCAACGTGAATGGCCTAAATGCTCCCATAAAACGGCACAGGGTTGCAGATTGGATAAAAAGACAGGACCCATCCATATGTTCCCTACAAGAGACTCATTTTGAACCTAAAGGTACATCCAGACTAAAAGTGAAGGGATGGAGATCCATCTTCCATGCCAGCAGACCTCAAAAGAAAGCTGGGGTAGCAGTTCTTCTGTCAGACAAATTAGATTTTAAACTAAAGACTGTAGTTAGAGACACAGAAGGACACTATATCATTCTTAAAGGGTCTATGCAACAAGAAGATCTAACAATCGTAAATATCTATGCCCCCAACATGGGAGCAGCCATCTACATAAGCCAACTGTTAACCAAAATAAAGAGGCATATTGATAACAACACGTTAATTGTAGGAGACCTCAATACTCCATTCTCAGCAATGGACAGATCATCTAAGCAGAAAATCAACAAGGAAACAAGAGCTTTGAATGATACACTGGACCAGATGGACGTCATAGATATATACAGAACATTCCACCCTAAAACAAGAGAATACTCATTCTTCTCGAGTGCACATGGAACTTTCTCCAGAACAGACCACATACTGGGTCACAAATCAGGTCTCAACCAATACCAAGAGATTGAGATTATTCCCTGCATATTCTCAAACCATAATGCTTTAAAACTGGAACTCAATCACAAGAAAAAATTTGGAAGAAATTCAAACACTTGGAAGCTAAAGACCACTCTGCTCAAGAATGTTTGGGTCGGGGGGAAAGAAAGATGGTGAAGGAGAGGGGGCCCTATTTCAACTGGACCCCGGAAATGAGCTGGATATCTACCAGACCACTCTGAGCACCCACAAAACCAGCCTGAGATGTAAGAAGATCTGGATTTCTACAAACAGAATATCACAGGCAGTTGGTTTTGAGGTACAAAGCGGGGAGCCCTGATTCCTTGGGCAGATATGGGAGGATAAATGGCAGTGGGAGGGAGCCTGGCTGTGGGGATCCTACACCACCGGTGAGTGACAGCCTTGTTCCCTGGGGACAGGGCACAGACTCGTAGACTGGTAGTGGCGGGGAAAGGACTTTAGGGCAGCCCCTGGGACAGAAACCAGGAGAGGCAGGGTCGCATGTGCAAACTGGGAGCAGCTGGCGGTTTTAGAAGCACAAAGGGCAGAGACGTGCCCTGACCTGGAGGCAGGACTGGGGGTGCTGCGGAGGGGCGCACAACCCAGGACGCTGCAGTTTATAGCAGCACAGACAGAAACAGAGATGGTGTGGCCTGGAGAGCTCACTGAAGAACAGACTGCGGTCTCTCTGCTCTGAGGCAGAGGGTTGGAAACGGTCTCTTCTGCCCTGACTCACGGAAGAGACGCGGAAAGCCGCCAGGGAAAGCTGCCAGAGAACAAAAGCCCCAAAATCTGATTCCCGCTGAGCCCATCCCCCACCA
This sequence comes from Phoca vitulina, assembly GCF_004348235.1. Taxonomy (NCBI): domain Eukaryota; kingdom Metazoa; phylum Chordata; class Mammalia; order Carnivora; family Phocidae; genus Phoca; species Phoca vitulina. Next base: position 9,677,682 of record NW_022589705.1, read on the forward strand.
CAGGGGGGCAGGGCAACTCCGCCCAGAGGGTTGCCTGAGTAACAGCGTGGCAGGCCCCTCCCCCAGAAGACAGGCTGCAAAAACAAGAGGCCAGCAATCCTAAGGTCCCAAGAAAACAGGTGCATCTTGCTTGGGTTCTAGTCAATAATTTGGACTCTATACATTCCCTCAAACACCCATCAACAGAATGACTAGGAGGAGGAGCCCCGAAAATAGAAAAGACTCAGAGATCATGACTTATGCTGCAGATTTACAAATGGATGCAGATATAACCAAGATGTCGGAGATGGAATTCAGGCTAGCAATTGTGAAGACAATGGCTAGAATGGAGAAATCAATTAATGGCAACATAGAGTCTCTAAGGGCTGAAATGAAAGCTGAATTGGCAGAACTTAAAAATGCTATCAATGAGATCCAATCCAGTCTAGATAATCTAACAGCTAGGGTAACTGAGGCAGAAGAACGAGTAAGCGACCTGGAAGACAATATAATAGATAAAAAGGGAAAAGAGGAGGCCAGGGAAAAACAACTCAGAATCCATGAAAATAGAATCAGAGAAATAAGTGACACCATGAGGCGTTCCAATGTCAGAATAATTGGAATCCCAGAGGGAGTGGAGAGAGAGGGAGGACTAGAAGATGTATTTGCACAAATCGTAGCTGAGAACTTCCCTAATCTGGGGAATGAAACAAACATTCGAGTCCTAGAGGCAGAGAGGACCCCCCCCAAGATCAAGGAAAGCAGGCCAACACCCCGGCATGTAATAGTAAAACTTGCAAATCTTAGAACAAATGAAACCATCTTAAGGGCAGTTAGGGGGAAGAGATTCCTTACCTACAGAGGGAGGAACATCAGAATAACGTCAGACCTAACCACAGAGACCTGACAAGCCAGAAAGGCCTGGCAAGACATAGTCAGGATACTAAATGAGAAGAACATGCAGCCAAGAATACTTTATCCGGCAAGGCTGACATTTAGAATGGATGGAGAGATGCAGAGCTTCCACTCCTGGCAGAAACTGAAAGAATATGTGACCACTAAGCTGGCCTTGCAAGAAATATTAAGGGCGGGGTCTATAAAAGGAGAAAGACCCCAAGAGTGATATACAACAGAAATTTACAGAGACAATCTATAAAAACAACGTCTTCACCAGCAACATGATGACAATTAATTCATATCTGTCAATAATCACTCTCAACGTGAATGGCCTAAATGCTCCCATAAAACGGCACAGGGTTGCAGATTGGATAAAAAGACAGGACCCATCCATATGCTCCCTACAAGAGACTCATTTTGAACCTAAAGATACATCCAGACTAAAAGTGAAGGGATGGAGATCCATCTTCCATGTCAGCAGACCTCAAAAGAAAGCTGTGGTAGCAATTCTTCGATCAGACAAATTAGATTTTAAACTAAAGTCTGTAATTAGAGACACAGAAGGACACTATATCATTCTTAAAGGGTCTATGCAACAAGATCTAACAATTGTAAACATCTACGCCCCCAACATGGGAGCAGCCATCTACATAAGCCAACTGTTAACCAAAATAAAGAGTCATATATAACAATACATTAATTGTAGGAGACCTCAATACTTCACTCTCAGCAATGCACAGATCATCTAAGCAGAAAATCAACAAGGAAACAAGAGCTTTGAATGATACACTGGACCAGATGGACCTCATAGATATTTACAGAACATTCCACCCTAAAACAACAGAATACTCATTCTTCTCAAGCGCACATGGAACTTTCTCCAGAATAGACCACATACTGGGTCACAAATCAGGTCTCAACCAACACCAAAAGATTGAGATTATTCCCTGCATATTCTCAGACCACAATGCTTTAAAACTGGAACTCAATCACAAGAAAAAATTTGGCAGAAATTCAAACACTTGGAAGCTAAAGACCACTCTACTCAAGAATGTTTGGGTCAACCAGGAAATCAAAGAAGAACTTAAACAATTCATGGAAATCAATGAGAATGAAAACACATAGGTCCAAAACCTATGGGATACTGCAAAGGCAGTCCTAAGGGGGAAATACACAGCCATCCAAGCCTCACTCAAAAAAATAGAAAAATCCTGAATTCACCAACTAACTCTACACCTTAAAGAACTAGAGAAAAAGCAACAAACGATGCCTAAGCCACGCATTAGAAGAGAAATAATTAAAATTAGAGCAGAAATCAATGAATTAGAAACCAGAAACACAGTAGATCAGATCAACAAAACTAGAAGTTGGTTCTTTGAAAGAATTAATAAGATCGATAAACCACTGGCCAGACTTATCCAAAAGAACAGAGAAAGGACCCAAATGAATAAAATTATGAGTGAAAGGGGAGAGATCACGACTAACACCAAGGAAATAGAAACAATTATTAGAAATTAATATCAACAACTATATGCCAATAAACTGAGCAATCTGGATGAAATGGAGGCCTTCCTGGAAACCTATAAGCTGCCAAGACTGAAACAGGAAGAAATTGACAACCTGAATAGGCCAATAACCAGTAATAAGATTGAAGCAGTGATCAAAAACCTCCCCCAAAACAAGAGTCTAGGGTCTGATGGATTGCCTGGGGAATTCTACCAAACATTCAAAGAAGAAATAATACCTATTCTACTGAAGCTGTTTCAAAAAATAGAAACAGAAGGAAAACTCCCAAACTCATTCTATGAGGCCAGCATTACCTTAATCCTCAAACCAGGCAAAGACCCCATCAAAAAGGAGAATTTCAGACCGATATCCCTGATGAATATGGATTCCAAAATCCTCAACAAAATCCTAGCTAATAGGATCCAACAATACATTAAAAGGATCATCCACCACAACCAAGTGGGATTTACCCCCGGGATGCAAGGGTGGTTCAACATTCACAAATCAATCAATGTGAGAGAACACATTAATAAGAGGAGGGGGAAGAACCATATGGTCCTCTCAATTGATGCAGAAAAAGCATTCGACAAAATACAACATCCTTTCCTGATTAAAACTCTCCAGAGTATAGGGATAGAGGGAACATTCCTCAAGTTCATAAAATCCATCTATGAAAAACCCACAGTGAATATCATCCTCAATGGGGAAAAGCTGAGAGCCTTTTCCTTAAGATCAGGAACAAGTCAAGGATGCCCACTCTCACCACTATTGTTCAACATAGTACTAGAAGTCCTAGCAACAGCAATCAGACAACAAAAAGAAATAAAAGGTATTCAAATTGGCAAAGAAAAAGTCAAACTCTCTCTTTTCGCAGACGCTATGATACTTTATGTGGAAAACCCAAAAGACTCCACCCCCAAATTACTAGAACTCATACAACAATTCAGTAATGTGGCAGGATACAAAATCAATGCACAGAAATCAGTTGCTTTCTTATACACTAACAATGCAACTGTAGAAAGAGAAATGAGAGAAACGATTCCATTTACAATAGCACCAAAAACCATTAGGTACCTCAGAATAAACCTAACCAAAGAGGTGAAGGATCTCTACTCTAGGAACTACAGAACACTCATGAAAGAAATTGAAGACACAAAAAGATGGAAAAATATTCCATGCTCATGGATCGGAAGAATAAACATTGTTAAAATGTCTATGCTACCCAGAGCAATCTATATCTTCAATGCCATCCCGATCAAAATTCCAATGACATTTTTCAAAGTGCTGGAAGAAACAATCCTAAAATTTGTATGGAATCAGAAAAGACCCCGAATCGCCAAGGAAATGTTGAAAAAGTAAAACAAAGCTGGGGCACCACATTGCCGGATTTCAGGGTATATTACAAAGCAGTGATCACCAAGACAGCATGGTACTGGCACAAAAACAGACATACAGACCAATGGAACAGAATAGAGAACCCAGATATGGACCCTCAACTCTATGGTCAAAGAATCTTTGACAAAGCAGGAAAAAACATGCAATGGAAAAAAGACAGTCTCTTCAATAAATGGTGCTGGGAAAATTGGACAGCCACATGCAGAAGAATGAAACTCAACCATTCTCTAACACCATTCACAAAGATAAACTCAAAGTGGATGAAAGACCTCAATGTGAGACAGGAATCCATCAAAATCCTAGAGGAGAACATAGGCAGTAACCTCTTTGACATCGGCCACAGCAACTTCTTTCAAGATACATCTCCAAAAGTTAGTGAAACAAAAGCAAAAATGAATTTTGGGATTTCATCAAGATGAAAAGCTTCTGTACAGCAAAGGAAACAGTCAACAAAACAAAGAGGCAACCCACAGAATGCGAGAAGATATTTGCAAATGACACTACAGATAAAGGGCTGGTATCCAAGATCTATAAAGAACTTCTCAAACTCAACACCCAAAAAACAAATAATCAAGTCAAAAAGTGGGCAGAAGATATGAAAAGACACTTCTCTGAAGAAGACATAGAAATGGCTAACAGACACATGAAAAAATGTTCAACACCATTAGCCATCAGGGAAATTCAAATCAAAAACACATTGAGATACCACCTTACACCAGTTAGAATGGCAAAAATGGACAGGGAAAGAAACAACAAATGTTGGAGAGGTGGTGGAGAAAGGGGAACTCTCTTACACTGTTGCTGGGAATGCAAGTTGGTACAACCACTTTGGAAAACAGTGTGGAGTTGCCTCAAACAATTAAAAATAGAGCTATCCTCTGACCCAGCAATTGCACTCCTGGGTATTTACCCCAAAGACACAGATGTAGTGAAAAGAAGGGCATGTGCACCCCAATGTTCATAGCAGCAATGTCCGCAATAGCCAAACTGTGGAAAGAGCCGAGATGCCCTTCAACAGATGAATGGATAAAGAAGATGTGGTCCATATATACAATACAATATTAAATCTATGCTTTTCTCAAGGTCAGCTAGTATTTTTATGATTATTGTTTTAAATTCTGGTTCAGTCATCTTACTTGTATCTGTACTGATTAAATCCTTGGCCTTGACTTCTTCCTGTTCTTTCTTTTGGGGTGAATTCCTCCATCTTGTCATTTATGGGGTTGTGTGTGTGTGTGATTGTTAGGAAAGCCTGTTGTATTCCCGCTCCTGAAAGTAATGGCTATATTAAGAAGAGGTCCGGGACGGTTGGTTGGCTCAGTTGTTTAAGTGTCTGCCTTCGGCTCAGGTCATGAGCCCAGGTCAGGCTCCCTGCTCAGCAGAGAGCCTACTTCTCCCTCTCCCTCTGCCTGCTTCTCCCCTTGCTTGTGCTCTCTCTCTCTCTCTCTGTCAAATAAATAAATAAAAATCTTTTTTAAAGAAAGAGCTCCAAAAAAAAGAGGGGGGGGTAGTTAGATCCTAGGTCAGTTTTGATCTGTTTGTTAAAAGCAGCTAGATCTGGGGTGCCTGTGTGGCTCAGTCTGTTAGGAGTCCAACTCTTGATTTCAGCTTAGGTCATGATCTCAGGGCCAGGCTCTGAGCTGGGTGTCGAACCTGCTTAAGATTCTCTCTCCTCCTCCTCCCCCACCCATGCACTCTCTTTCTCTATTTTTTTAAAGATTTTATTTATTTTAGAGAGAGAGAGTGAGAGAGAGAGAGTGAGAGAGAGAGCATGAGCAGTGGGGAGGGAGAGAGGGAGAAGCAGGCTCCCCACCGAGCAGGGATCCCAATGTGGGACTCCATCCCAGGACCCCGAAGTCATGACCTGAGCTGAAGGCAGACATGTAACCGACTGAGCCACCCAGGTGCCCCATATCTTTCTCTCTCTTAAAAAAAAATAAAGCTAGGATCACTACATCAAAAACTAATGATGTATTGTATGTTGACTAGCATAACATAATAAAATAAAATTTAAAAAAAAAGCTAGATCCAAAAAATAAAAAAAAATTAAATTTAAAAAATTTAAAAAACAAACAAACTAGATCCTAGCTGTGTTTTGGTCTGCTTGTTTAAAGAAGCTAGATCCAAGAAATAAAAAAAATATATACAAAAAAAAGAAAAAGGAAGCTGGAGCCTAGGTGTGCTTTGGTCTGCTTGTTAAAAGAAGCTAGATCCAAAAATAAAAATAAAAAATAAAATAAAAAAACAAAGGAAGCTGGATCCTTTTCCCCCTAAAGCTGAAGCTTGGCAGCACCCTGTGATCAGTAGAGTTGGTGCATGCGAGGGGTTTGTGTTTGTCTTCTGGGGGAGGGGCCTGCTGCGCTGATTCTCAGACCGACTTGCCTAGTGGAGATGCACCTGCCGGGCACAGCGGGACAGGGCTTTGTGTAAGCAGCTCCGGCCTCCACTTGGTGGCACTGTTTTGCTCACTGAAATCAGTCAGTGTTGATGGGCCTGGCGGATAATGGCAACAACAGCTCTTTCCTCCCTGGCTGGAGAGGGGAGCTCGCACCTGCCACTCCTCAGGAAGCCCTCACAGAAGAGCAAATAGTCACCCTTCCTGTGTCCCCAGCTTCTGTCAGATCTCTGCCTTCATCCTCCTGTGTCTGAGCCTTTCACCTGTCAGGTAGTACAGCCCTCCTGTGTTTTATCTCAGGCATGCGGCTGGGTTTCAAAACTCCACATCCTATAGATCTGCCCCGTGCATCCTCTGGGGGAGGGTCTTGTCGTGCTGTAGCCAGGTACCAGCTTGTCCCAGAAAATGGTTTCGTGACTGTGCAGCAGCTCAGAGTTTATGGTAAACCTCAGCAAAAAGTCAACACCAAGGTTCACTGCCCTCAGCGGGTGTCCCCCTTCCTGTTAGTGAATGGGGCAATTCAATGATGCCTGCCAGGTCTTTTGTCCCAAGAGCGGCCAGGCCACCTCTCCCAGATGCACTCCAAGAAGGGGAATTGTTTCTCCCTGTGTGATTCAGGGGATCCTCAGATCATGCTGCCCACTCCTGGGTCTCTGCCCTCCTTCCCCACTGGAGCACGGCTAAACCCACCAGGTGAGAACCTGGTGATGGTGTGGACCTCTAAAACTTCAGAGTTTGTGCTCCGTAGCTTATAAAAACTTGCGGTATTCAGCCCCTCTCCTTTTTCCAGGGAATGGTTTTGAGGAATAATTTTTCTCATGCATTCCCCTGCACATGTTTTTTTTTTTTTTTGTCTCTCTCTCTCTCCCCCCTCTCTCCATGATCAGGGCTCTCTCCCCTCCATAGCATCTGCAGCTCTTTTCTCCCCCAGATAAACTCTCTGCAGCTCTTACCTTCCACACTGTGGCCCTTTTTATATCTCTAGTTGTGCAGTTTGTTCTCTCAGATCTCAGATCAATTTCATGTGTGTTTAGAATGATTTGATATTTATCTAGCTCTGTTTGAGAGAAGAGGCAAGCCCAGGGCCCCCCTACTCCTCTGCCACCTTAACCTCCTCCCCCATTTATCCTTATGCTAGTACCACAATATTTTGATTTACTGTCACTTTGTAATAATTTTTGAGCTTGGGAACTATGTGTCCTTCAACATTATTATTCTTTTGAAAATTGTTTTGAGTGTTTTGAGTCTTTTGTAATTTTAAATGAATTTTAGGATCAGCTGTCCATTTCTGCAAAAATACTATTGGAGTATTGATAAGGATTGTATGAATATGTACATCTCTTTGGGCGAGTATTGTCTTAACAGTATTAAGTCTTCTAATCCATGAATGTAGATGAATTTTCATTTATTTAGGTCTTTAATTCCTTCATCCATGTTTTGTAGCTTCCAATTCACAAATCTCATACTTTTGTGGTTAAATTTATTTCTAAGTATCTTATTCTTTTTGATAGTATTCTGAATGAATTTTTTCTTAATTTTATTTTCAGATTTCATTGCTTGCATTTAGAAATTGATTTTTGTATGTTAATCTTGTATCCTGCAACGTTGCTAAATTTCTTCATTAATTTTAACAGTTATTTTGTGTGTGTGTTAGGATTTTCACAATATAATGTCATTTGCAAATAGAAATAATTTTAGTTCCTCCTCTCCAATTTTGATGCCTTTTATTTCTTTCTTTTGCCTAACTGTCCTGGCCAGAACTTTGAGTACAATATTGAATTGAAGAGGCAAGGGTGGACATTCTTGTCTTGTTCTCGATCTTAGGGGGAAAATTTTCAGATTTCATCATTGACTATAATGTTAGGGATGAGTTTTTCATATATGGCCTTTATCATGTTGAGGAAGTGCCCTTCAATTCCTAGTTTGTTGAGTGTTTTCTTTATCGTGAAAGATTGTTGGATTTTTTCAGGTGCTTTTTTCTATATGAATTAAGACAACCATATGATGTTTTTCCTTCATTCCATTAATCAATTGCATTACATTGATTTTCTTTTTTAGTTTTTATTTAAATTCCAGTTAGTTAACATACAGTATAATATTAGTTTCAGGTGTACAATATAGTGATTCAACACTTCCATACAATATCTGGTGCTCATCACGACATGCACTCATTAATCCCCATCACCTATTTCACCCATCCTCCCACCCACCTCCCCTCTGCTAACCATCAGTTTGTTCTCTACAGTTAAGGGTCTGTTTCTTGGTTTTCCTCTCTCTCTTTTTTCCCCTTGCTTATGTTTTGTTTCTTAGATTCCACATATGCGTGAAATTGTGTGGTATATGTCTTTCTCTGACTGACATATTTTGCTTAGCATAATACTCTCTAGCTCCATCCATGCCATTGCAAATGGCAAGATTTCATTCTTTTTTATGGCTAAGTAATGTTTCATTGTGTATATATATACCACTTCTTCTTTATCCATTCATCAGTTGATGGACACTAGAGCTGTTTCCATAATTTGACTATTGTTGGCAATGACGCTATGCATGTACATCCAGGTACATGTATCCCTTTGAATTAGCATTTTTGTATTCTTTGGGTAAATACCTAGTAGCACAATTGCTGGATCATAGGGTGGTTCTATTTTTAACTTTTTGAGGAATCTCCATACTGTTTTCCACAGTGGCTTCACCAGTTTGCATGCCCACCAATAGCACAATAGTGTTTCCCTTTCTCCACATCCTGGCCAACACCTGTTGTTTCTTGTGTTGTTGATTTTACCTATTCTGACGGGTGTGAGGTGATATCTCATTGTACTTTTGATTCACATTTAGGGAAATGATAGTAAATGATGTCCAGCATCTTTTCCTGTGTCTGTTGGCCATCTATATATCTTTGGGAAAATGTCTATTCATATTTTCTATTTTTAAATTGGATTATTCATTTCTTTGAGTGTTGAGTTTTATAAGTTCTTTATATAAAGTGTATACTAACCCTTTATTAGATATGTTATTTGCAAATATCTTCTCCCATTCTGTAACCTGCCTTTTAGTTTTGTTGATTGTTTTTTCACTGTGCAGGAGCTTTTTATTTTGATGTAGTTCCAATAGCTTATTTTTGCTTTTGTTTCCCTTGCCTCAGGAGACATACCTAGAAAGAAGTTGCTACAGCTGATGCCTAAGAAGTCACTATCTGTGTTCTCTTCTAGGAAGATTTTTATGTTTCATGTCTCACATTTAGGTCTTTAATCCATTTGGAGTTTATGTTTGTGTAGAAGGTAAGAAAATGGTCCAGTTTCATTCTTTTGCATGTTACTGTCCAGTTTTCACATTGGTTATTCTTCCCTGCTTTGTTGAAGATTAATTGACCATACATTTGTGCATTCATTTCTGGATTTCTTATTCTGTCCCATTGATCTGTGATTCTGTTTTTGTGCCAGTACCATATTGTGTTGATTGCTACAGCTTTGTAATATAACTCGAAGTCCAGAATTGTGATGCCTCCAGCTTTGCTTATTTTTCAAGGTGGCTTTGACTTCTGTGGCTCCACACAAATTTTAGGATTGTTTGTTCTAGCTCTGTGAAAAATGCTGTTGGCATTTTGATAGGGATTGTGTTAAATGTGTAGATGGCTTTGGATAGTACTGACATTTTAACAATATTTCTTCTTCCAGTCCATAAGCGTGGATGTCTTTCCATTTCTTTGTGTCATTTTCAATTTCTTTCATCAGTGTTTTATAGTTTTCAGAGTACAGATCTTTCATCTCTTTGGTTAAGTTTATTCCTAGGTATCTTATGGTTTTTAGTGCAACTGTAAATAGGATTGATTCCTTAATTTCTCTTCCTGCCACTTCATTATTGGTGTATAGAAATGCAACAGATTTCTGTATTTTGATTTTGTGTTCTGTGACATTACTGAGTTCATGTATCAGTTCTTGGCAGTTTTTTGGTAGAGTTTTTTGGGTTTTCTATATAGAGTATCATGTCATCTGCAAATAGTGAAAGTTTTACTTATTCCTTGCTGATTTGGATGCCTTTAATTTCTTTTTGTTGTCTGATTGCTGTGGCTAAGACTTCCAGTACTATGTTAAGTTACAGGGTTGAGAGTGGACATCCCTGTCTTATTCCTGACCATAGAGAAGAATATCTCAGTTTTTCCCCATTGAGGATAATATTAGCTGTGGGTTTTTCATACATGGCCTTAATTATGTTGAGGTATGTTTCCTCTAAACCTACTTTGTTGTGAAGGTTTTTATCATGAATGGATGTTGTACTTTGTCAAAGGATTTTTCTGCATCTATTGATATGATCATGTGGTTCTTATCCTTTCTTTTATTAATGTGATGTATCACATTGATTGATTTGTGAATATTGAAGCACCCTTGCAATCCAGGAATAAATCCTACTTGATCATTGTGAATGATTCTTTTTAATGTATTACTGAATTCAATTTGCTATATTTTGTTGAGAATTTTTGCATTTATGTTCATCAGAGATATTGGCCCGTAGTTCTCTTTTTTTGTCATGTATTTATCTGGTTTTGGTATCAGAGTAATGCTGGCTTCATAGAATATGGAACTTTCCCTTCCTTTTCATCTTTTAGAACAGTTTGGGAAGAATAGCTATTAGCTCTTCTTCAAATGTTTGGTAGAATTTGCCTGTGAAGCCATCTGGTCCTGTCTTTTGTTTGTTGGGAGATTTTTTATTATGGATTCAATTTCTTTGCTGATTATCAGTCTGTTCAAGTTCTCTGTTTCTTCCTGTTTCAGTTTTGGGAGTTTATATGTTTCTAGGAATTTATCCATTTCTTCCAGGTTGTATAATTAGTTGGCATATAGTTTTTCATAATATTTGCTTACAATTGTTTGTATTTTTGTGGTGGTAGTTATTTCTCTTTTCTCACTTGTGATTTCTTTTTTTTTTTTAGTTTCAAATCATATTAAATTTATTTTGCAAAACTTGTGATTTTATTTATTTGGGTCTTTTCTCCTTTCTTTTTCATAAGTCTGGCTAGACAATTTTTTAATTTTTTTCAAAGAACAAGCTCTTGGTTTCCTTGATGTGTTCTGTTGCTTTTTTAGTTTCTATATCATTTATTTATGCTCTAATCTTTATTATTTCTTTCCTTCTGCTGGCTTTAGGCTTCATTTGTTGTTCTTTTTCTAGCTCCTTTGGGTATAAGGTTAGGTTGTTTATTTGAGATTTTTCTTGCCTCTTGAAGTAGGCCTGTATTGCTATAGACTTCCCTCTCAGGACCACTTTTGGTGCATCCCAAAGGTTTTGGACCACTGTGTTTTCCTTTTCATTTGATTCCATATGTTTTTTTACTTGTTCTTTGATTTCCTGGTTGACCCATTTATTGTTTAGTAGCATGTTATTTAACCTCCATGTATTTGTGGTCTTTCTAAATTTTTTCTTGTGGTTGACTTCTAGTTCCAAGTGTTGTGATCAGAAAAGGTGCATGGTATGACTTTAATTTTTTTGTATTTGTCAAGACCTATTTTGTGACCTAATATGTGATGTGTTCTGGAGAATATTCTATGTGCACGTGAAAAGAATGTGTATTCCTCTGTTTTAGGTGGAATGTTCTGAATATATTTGTTATGCCCATCTTGTCTAGTTCATTATTTAAAGCTATTGTTTCTTTATTGATTTTCTGCTTAGATGATCTGTCCATCCATGAAAGTGGGGTGTTAAAGTCCTCTATTATTATTGTATTATTATCAATTAGTTCCATTATGTTTATTATTAATGGTTTTATATATTTTGGTGCTCCTATGTTGGGTGCATAAATATCTACAATTGTTATATCTTCTTGTTGGATTGTCCCCTTTATTGTTATATAGTGCCCTTCTTCATCTCTCATTACAGTGTTTGTTTTAAAGTCTAGTTTTTCCAGTAGAAGTATTGCTATTCCAGCTTTCTTCTGGCATCCATTTGCAAGATAAGTATTTCTCCACCTGCTCACTTTCAATCTGCAGGTGTCTTTAAGCCTGAAATGAGTCTTTTGTAGGCAGCATATGTATGGGTCTTGTTTTTTTATCTACTTTTTCACCCCATGTCTTTTGATTGGAATGTTCAGTCCAGTTACATTCAAAGTAATTATTGGTATGTATTTATTGCTATTTTATTATTTGTTTTCTGGTTGTTTCTGGAAATTTTCTCTGATCCTTTCTTGTGTTTCTCCCTTTCATGTTTTGCTGATTTTTTTTAGTGATATATTTGGATCTCTTTCTCTTTATTTTTTGCATGTTTATTGGTGGTTTTTGATATATGGTTATCATTATGTTTGTATGTAACCTCTTCTGCATATGGCAGTATTAAGTTGATGGTCATTCAAGTTTGAACCCATTCTTTTCTCCTCTCTTCCCCCATGTTTAAGGTATGTATTGTTATATTTTATATCCCTTTTTGTGAATTTCTTGACTGATTTTTACAGAAATATTCATTTTTACTGCTTTTGTGTTTCCCACCTTTATACTGTCACTTTTGGTCTCCCCTTTCTACTCAAAGTGTGTCCTTTAATATTTCTTTTAAGGCTGGTTTAGTGATCACAAACTCCTTTAGTTTTTGTCTGTCTGGGAAACTCTTTATTTCTCCTTTTATTCTGAGTGATAGCCTTGCTGGATAGAGTATTCTTGGCTGCAGATTGTCCCATTCAGCATTTTGCATTATATCATGCCACTCTTTTCTGGCTTGCCAAGATTCTGTTGAAAAATATCCTGCTAAGCTTATGGATTTTGTCTTATAAGTTAAGGACTTCTTTTGTCTTGTTGTTTTTAAGATTTTTTATTTCTCACTATATTTTGCTAATTTAATTACAATATGTCTTGGTGTGGGCCTGCTTTTGTTGATTTTGATGAGAGTTCTCTGTGCCTCCTGGATCTGGATGTCTGTTTCCTTCCCCAGATTAAGTAAGTTTTCAGTGAGTACATCTTCAAATAAGTTTTCTGTCCTCTTTTCTCTCTTCTTCTTCTTCTTCTGGAACTCCTATAATATGAATGTTAATACATTTGATGGAATCACTGAGTTCCCTAAATCTATTCTCATGTTACATTCTTCTTCTTTCTCTCTTTTGTTCAACTTCATTGCTTTGCATTACTGTTTCTTGTAGGTCATTAATTCATTCCTCTGCTTCTTTCAGCTGCTGGTCATTGCATCAAACTTATTTCTAATCTCATTTACTACATTCTTCATCTCTGATTGATTCTTTTTTAATTCTTTTATCTCTATGGTAAGAGTCTCACTGATGCCTTCCATTTTTTCTCAAGTCCCATGAGTATCCTTATGATCATTGCTTTAAATTCTCCACCAGGCATGTTACTTATATCTGTTTTGCTTTGATCTCTGTTGTGGATTTCTTCCAGTCATTATTGAAAGTGAGGTGTTGAAGTCAAAAATTATTATTCTTAAGTATGTATCTCTCCCTTCAATCTGTCAGTTTTTATTACAGATATTTGGGGTCTCTATTTTTAGGTGCATATATGTTATATCTTTATGGATTAATTCTTTTGACATATAATGTCCTTCTGTATCTCTCGATTTTTGCCCTAAAAGCCATTTTTTTCTGATAATATAACTACCTCAACTCTCTTTTGGTTACTGTTTACATGGAATATATTTTTTCTATCCTTTCATTTTTAACCTGTTATAAAATTTCAAGTTATTTTCTTGGTGATTGCCCTATGGATTACAATTAACATTGTGCATAACAATGTAGTTCAGATATTACCAACTTAGTTTCAATATTATACAAATACTTTGCTCTTATATACCTACCTTCCTCCCCTTTTTACTTTTGTTATCACAGGTACATCTTTATACATTGTGTGCCCACTAAAGTTCATAAAATAGTTTTATGTGGTTCTTCCTAAATCTCATAGAAAAAAACGTGAAATTACAAACTAAAAACACACTGATAACTGATTTTTATATTCACCTATGTAATTACCTTTGCTGGTGTTCTTATTGTCTAATTGTCTATTGTCTTTTCATTTCAGCCTGAAGGATTCCCCTTAGCATTTCTTGCACCAGTCACATATTCCTCAGTTTTTGCCTATTAGGGAATGTCTTAATTTCTCCTCCATTTTGGAGGATAATTTTGCCAGATATGCAATTCTTGGTTAACAAATTTTTTCTTTCAGTATTTTGAGCATGTTATCTGTTTTAAAATGTACCTGGATTTGTTTTAATCAGGTTGGTAAGACACATAGCCATAGAAATGACTGTCATGAAGGAAGGAGTCTTTACTCACAGTTCCCTAGAATCAGGAGGCATGGCATGCCATGCATGACCACACAAGGAAAATGAACATTTATTGTGGTTTTTGTGGGAAGGAATGGACAAGGCAGGGTAAGCAGACTAAGCAGGCTTAAGGTTGGCTAGCTGAATAATTTCAGTGGGTTCCAGGGTGCAGGGGCTGTTTCTGTTTGTCTAATACCTTAGGGTGATTAGGGGGAATAGAGGTTTGTAGCGTAAGAGTTCAGTAAAGAAGGTTGTTGGGGGATATGGGAGTTTTGGATTGGTTTATTTGCATATCAAAACCTTATTCACAGGCAAGTCATTTGCTATGTCTAGGAATTAGCTAACACTGGGCAGGGGTGGGGGGTGCAGTTTCTCCCAGAGTTTGTAAGACCCAAGATAGTGGTGCATCAAGAATACAGAAAATAAGAAAACATAGTTAATAGATTATCCCACTGTTTTACAGCCTCAATGGTTTCAAATGAGGAGTAAGCTGTTAATCTTAGTGAACATCACTTATATGTGATGAGTCACTTCTCTTTTTCTGCTTTCAGGATCCCTGTCTTTGGTTTTCAATAGTTTGATTGTAATTGTCTTGGTGTGGCTCTTTGAGTTTATCCTACTCATGTATGTTGGTACACTTCTCAGGGTCCCACAGGTCTCTTAAACTCTGTTCATTTTTCTTAATTTCTTTAGTTTCTCTTCCCCAGACTAGGTAATCTTGATTGACTTATCTTCAAGTTCTCTGATTCTTTCTGCTGCCTGCTCAAATCTGCTTCTGCTGCTGTTCAACCCCTCTGGTAAATTTTAATCACAATTATTAAACTTTTTATCATCAAAATTTCTATTCATTTTCTTTTTAGAATCCCTGTCTTTAATTAATATTTTGTATTCATAAGACTTCATTCTCCTGGTTTTCTTTACTTCTTTGCCTCCAGTTTTTTCGTTTTTTGAAAGAAAGATTTTATTTATTTGCGCAAGAGACAGAGCATGAGTGGGGTAGGGGAAGAGGGAGAAGGACAAGCAGACTCTCCACTGAGCATGGAGCCAGATGCGGGGCTCTATTCCAGGACCCTGAGACCTAAGCCGAAGCCGAAGTCAGGTGCTTAACCGACTGAGCCACCCAGGTGCCCCTCGCCTCTCTGGTTTTTTCTTTCTTTCTTTCCTTCTTTCTTTCTTCTTCTTTCTTTCTTTCTTTCTTTTTTTTTTTTTTTGTAGTTTCAAGTTTTTATCTAAATTCCAGTTAGTTGTCCATCGACAGATGAATGGATAAAGAAGATGTGGTATATATATATATATATATACACACACACACACACACACATATACAATGGAATATTACTCAGCCATCAAAAAGGATGAATACTTACCATTTACACTGATGTGGATAGAACTGGAGGGTATTATGCTAAGTGAAATAAGTCAATCAGAGAAAGACAATTATCATATGGTTTCACTTATATGTGGAATATAAGAAACAGTGCAGAGGATCATAGGGGAAGGGAGGGAAAATGAATGGGAAATAATCAGAGAGGGAGACAAACCATGAGAGATTCTTAACTATATAAAGCAAACTGAGGGTTTCTGGAGGGGAAGTGGGTGGGGGGATGGGGTAATTGGATGATGGGCATTAAGGAGAGCACATGATGTGATGAGCATTGGTTGTTATACACAACTGATGAATTATTGAACATTATGTCTGAAATTAATGAGGTATTTTATGTTGGCTAACTGAATTTAAATTAAAAAAAACAACAGGCAGGAGCAAAGAAGGGGAGGGGCGAGGCTTAGCAGCTCTGGGAAAGGAGATCAAAATGGCACTGGTCAAGGTAAAACCTGAGATGAGGCACATACTAACATCACCTTAAACCTGATGTTGAACTGCTGCAGTCTCTTAGGTCTCAAACTGCGCCAAGTTATTAACTGGCCTGATACAAACATGTGCCTCTTTATTCCTTGTAATCTGATGGGAATGCCACATCCTCTACACAAAATGAAAAGCTGTGTTCTGAACAGAGATCCCTCTAGGTTTTGAAGAACTTACTCTTCATGTGTTTCTCTGTGATTAGAGTCCCCACTCTTGGGATTGCAACCTTACCATTTATTTGACATCTGAGTGCTGACCACACTAGGTCCTTCTGTGGCAGTCTGAATAATGGTCCCAAAAGGTCTGCCTTGTAATCCCTGAAAACTGTGCATGGTCTCTAATATGGCAAAAGGGACTTTGCGACGTAATTAAAAATCTTGAGATAGGGAAAATATCCAAGTGGGCCTGATATAATCAAAAGAGTCCTTATAAAAGGGGCACCAGAGGAATTAAAGTCAGAGAGAAGATCACGTGACAAAAAAAGCAGAGATTGGAGTGATGCATTCTGAAGATGGAGGAAGAGGCCACAAGCCAAGGAATGCAGGTGGCCTTTAGAAACTGCAAAAGGCAAAGAGATGCATTCTCCATTGTAGTTTTGACTTGCATTTCCCTGATGATGAGTGGTGTTGAGCATCTTTTCATGTGTCTGTTGACCATCTGGTTGTCTTCTTTGCAAAAATGTCTGTTTATGTCTTCTGCCCATTTTTTAATTGGATTATTTGTTTTTTGAGTGTTGAGTTGTGTAAGCTCTTTTTTTAAAGATTTTTTATTTATTTGACAGAGAGAGAGAGACAATGAGAGAGGGAACACAAGCAGAGGGAGTGGGAGAGGGAGAAGCAGGCTTCCTGCTGAGCACGAGCCCAGTGCAGGGCTCTATCCCAGCACCCTGGGATCATGACCTGAGCCAAAGGCAGACACTTAATGACTGAGCCACCCAAGTGCCCCAAGTTGTGTAAGTTCTTTATAGGTTTTGGATACTAACCCTTTATCAGATATGTCATTTGCAAATATCTTCTCCCATTCAGTAGGTAGCCTTTTGTTCACTGTTTCCCTCACTGTGCAGAAGCTTTTTATCTTGATGAAGTTGCAAGAGCTCATTTTTGCTTTTGCTTCCCTTGCCTCTGGAGATGTGTCTAGTAAGAACTTGCTATAGCTGAGGTCAAAGAGATTGGTGCCTGTGTTCTCTACAGTTTTAATTGTTTCCTGTCTCACATCAAGGTCTTTCATCCATTTTGAATTAATTTTTGTGTATGGTGTAGGGAAGTGGTCCAGTTTCATTCTTTCACATGTTGCTGTCCAGTTTTCCCAACCCATTTGTTGAAGAGACTTTTTTCCATTGGATATTCTTTCCTGTCTTGTGGAAGATTAGTTGAACATGTCATTATGTGTCTATTTCTGGGTTCTCTATTCTGTTCCATTGGTCTATGTGTCTGTTTTTGTGCCAGTACCATACTGTGTTGATTACTACAGCTTTGTAATATAATTTGAAGTCTGGAATTGTGATGCCTCCAGCTTTGGTTTTCTTTTTCAAAATTGCTTTGACTATTCAGGGTCTTTTGTGGTTCCATATAAATTTTAGGATTTTTTATTCTAGTTCTGTGAAAAATGCTGTTGGTATTTTGATAAGGATTGCATTAAATCTGTAGATTGCTTTGGTAGTATTGACATTTTAACAATATATGTTCTTCCAATCTATGAGCATGGAATGTCTTTCCATTTGTCGTCTTCAATTTCTTTCATCAATGTTTTAATAGTTTTCAGAGTACAGGTCTTTCCATCTTTTTTGGTTAGGTTTATTCCTAGGTATCTTATTATTTTTGGTGCAATTGTAAATGGGTTGTTTTCTTAATTTCTCTTTTGGCTGCTTCAATACTAGTGTATAAAAATGCAATGGATTTCTGTATTTTGATTTTGTATTCTGTGACCAGAGTGGCTGCACCAGTTTGCATTCCCACAACAGTGTAAGAGGGTCCCCCTTTCTCTGCATCCTCACCAACATCTGTTGTTTCCTGAGTTGTTCATTTTAACCATTCCAGCCAGTGTGAGGTGATATCTCATTGTGTTTTTTATTTGTATTTCCCTAATGATGAATGATGCTGAGCATTTTTTCATGTGTTTGTTAGTCATTTCTATGTGTTTTTTGGAGAAATGTCTGTTCATGTCTTCTGCCCATTTCTTGACTGTATTTCTTGTTTTTTAGGTGTTGAGTTTGATAAACTCTTTATAGATTTTTGATACTAGCCCTTTATTGGATATGTCATTTGTGAATATCTTCTCCCATTCCATAGGTGGCCTTTTAGCTTTCTTGATTATTTCCTTTGCCTGTGTAAAAGCTTTTTTTCCTGATGAAGTCCCAATAGTTCATTTTTGCTTTTGTTTCCCTTGCCTCTAGAGACATGTCTAGCAAGAAGTTGCTGCAGCTGAGGTCAAAATGGTTGATGCCTGTGTTCTCCTCTACAATTTTGATGGATTCCATACAATTTATTTTTATGTATGGTGTAAGAAAGTGGTCCAGTTTATTCTTCTCCATATTCCTGCCCAAATTTCCCAATACCATTTGTTGAAGAGACTGTCTTTTTTCCATTGGATATTCTTGCCTACTTTATTGAAGATTAGTTGCCCATAGAATTGAGGGTCCATTTATGGGTTCTCTATTTTGTTCCATTGATCTATATGTCTGTTTTTGTGCCAGTACCATACTGTCTTGATGATGAGAGCTTTGTAATATAGCTTGAAGTCTGGAATTGTGATGCCTCCAGCATTGGTTTTCTTTTTCAACATTACTTTGGCTATTTGGGGTCTTTTCTGATTCCATACAAATTTTAGAGTTGTTTGTTCCAGTTCTGTGAAAAATGCTGGTGATATTTTGATAGGGATTGAATTAAATGTGTAGTATGCTTTAGGGAAGTATAGATATTTTAACAATATTTGTTCTTCCAATCCATGAGCATGGAATATTTTCCTATTTCTTTGTGTCTTCCTCAATATCTTTCATAAGTGTTCTATAGTTCTCAGAGTACAGGTCTTTTACCTCTTTGGTTAGGTTTATTCCTAAGTATCTTAAGGTTTTTGGTGCAATCGTAAACAGGATCAATTCCTTGATTTCTCTTCCTGCTACTTTATTGTTGGTGAATAGAAATGCAGCAGACTTCAGTGCATTGATTTTATAACCTGCGACTTTGCTGAATTCCTGTATCAGTTCTAGCAAATTTTGGTGGAGTCATTTGGGTTTTCTACATAGAGTATCATGTTGTCTGTGAAGAGTGAAAGTTTGACTTCTTCCTTGCTGATTTGGATGCCTTTTATTTCTTTTTGTTGTCTGATTGCTGAGGCTAGGACTTCCAATACTATGTTGAATGACAGTGGTAAGAGTGGACATCCCTGTCATGTTCCTGACCTTTGGGGTAAAGCTCTCAGTTTTTCCCCATTGAGGATTATATTAGCTGTGGGGCTTTTGTATATGGCCTTTATGATGTTGAGGTGTGTTCCCTCTTTCCCTACATTGTTGAGGATTTTTATCAAGAATGGGTGCTATATTTTGTCAAATGCTTTTTCTGCATCTATTAAGAGAATCATATGGTTCTTATCCTTTCTTTTATTAATGTGATGTATCACCTTGATTGATTTTCAGATGTTGAACCACCCCTATAGCCCAGGAATAAATCCCACTTGATAGTGGTGAATAATTCTTTTAATATACTTTTGGATCCAATTAGTTAGTATCTTAGTGAGAATTTTTGCATCCATGTTCATCAGAGATATTGGTCTGTAATTCTCCTTTTTAGAGGGGTTTTTGTCTGGTTTTGGAATCAAGGTAATGCTGGCATCATAGAATGAGTTTGGAAATTTTCTTTCCTTTTGTACTTTTTGGAACAGTTTCAGAAAAATAAGTATTAATTCTTCTTTAAATATTTGGTAGAATTCCCTTGGGAAGCCATCCAGCTCTGGACTCTTATTTGTTGGGAGATTTTTGATTACTGATTCAATTTCTTTGCTGGTTATGGGTCTGCTCAGTTTTTCTATTTCTTCCTGTTTCAGTTTTGGTAGTTTACATGTTCCTGGGAATTGATCCAATTCTTCCAGATTGCCTTATTAGTTGGCATGTATTAGTTCATAATATTCTCTTATAATTGTTTGTATTTCTGCAGTGTTGGTTGTGATCTCTCCTCTGTCATCATGATTTTATTTATTTGGGTCCTTTCTCTTTCCTTTTTGATATCTCTGGCTAGGGGTTTATCAATCTTCTTAATTCTTTCAAAGAACCAGTTCCTAGTTTTGTTGATATGTTCTACTGTTTTTTTTTATTTCTATATCATTTATTTCTTCTCTAATCTTTATTCTTTCTCTTCTATTGGATTTAGGCTTTATTTGGTGTTCTTTTCACAGCTCCTTTAGGTGTAATGTTAGGTGTATATTTGAGACTTTTTTTCCTTCTTGAGTAAGGCCTGTATTGCTATATACTTCCCTCTTAGAACCACCTTTGTTGCATCCCAAAGGTTTTGAACTGTCATATTTTCATTTTCATTTGCTTCTATGTATTTCTTTAATTCTTTAATTTTCTGGTTGACCCATTCATTCTTTAGTGACATGTTCTTTAACCTCCATGCATTTGTGGTCTTTTCAAATTTCTTCTTGTGGTTGATTTCAAGTTTCATATCATTGTGTTCTGAAAATATGCATGGTATGATCTCAGCCTTTTTTTGTACTATTCTGCTGCTTTAGGATGAAATGTTCTGAATATATGTTAAGTTCATCTCATCCAGTGTGTCATTCAAAGCCATTGTTTCCTTGTTGATCATCTGCTTAGATAATCTGTCTATTGCTGTGAGTGGGGTGTGAAAGTCCTCTATTAGTATTATATTATTATCAATGAGTTTCTTTAAGTGTTATGAATTGATTTATATATTTGGCTGTTTCCCCATATTAGAGGCATAAATATTTACAATTGTTAGATTTTCTTGTTGGATAGACCAAGGATATATGATATAGTGTCCTTTTTCATCTCTTATTAGTCTTTGGTTTAAAATCTATTTTGTCTGATAGAAGTATGGCTACTCCAGCTTTCTTTTGATGTCCATTACCATGGTAAATGGTTCTCCACCCCCTCACTTTCAATCTGGAGGTGTCTTTGGGTCTAAAATGAGTCACTTGTAAGCAGCATATCAATGCATCTTGTTTTTTAATCCATTCTGATAACCTGTGTCTTTGGATTAGAGAATTTAGTCTGTTTACATTCAGTCTGTTTACATTAATCTGTTTACATAGTCTGTTTGAAAGATATGAATGTAGTGCCATTGTATTACCTGTAAAGTCACTCTGTTCCTTTCTAGTCTTTGTTACTTTTGGTTTCTCTTTCTGCTCAAAGGTCCCCTTTAATATTTCTTGCAGGGCTGGTTTAGTGTTAACAAATCCCTTTAGTTTTTGTTTGTCTTGGAAACTCTTTTTTTTTTTAAGGTTTTATTTATTTGACACAGAGAGAGAGCACAAGCAGAGGGAGAAGGAGAGGGAGAAGCAGTCTCCCTGCTGAGCAGGGAGCCCAATGTGGGGCTCAATCCCAGGACTCTGGGATCATGACCTGAGCTGAAGGCAGATGCTTAACCAACTGAGCCACCAAGGTGCCCCTGTCTTGGAAACCCTTTATCTCTCTTTATTCTGAATGACAGCCTTGCTGTCTAGAGTATTCTTGATTGCATATTTTTCGCATTTAGCACGTTGAATGTATCATGCCAGTCTTTTCTGGCATGTCAGGTCTCTTTGGAAGGTCTGCTGCCAGCCTTATATGTCTACCCTTTTAGGTTAAAGACTTCTTCTCCCAAGCAGCTTTCAGAATTTTTTCTTTATCTTTGTAATTTGCAAGTTTCACTATGATACGTCATGGTGTTGATCTATTTTTGTTGATTTCTCTGTGCCTCTTGGACTTGAATGCCTGTTTCCTTCCCCAGATTAGGTACATTCTCAGCTATAATTTGTTCAAACAAACCTTCTGCTCCCTTTTCCCACTCTTTTTCTTCTGGGACTCCTATGTTACAGAAATTATTTTGCTTTATGGAATCTCTGAGTTCCCTAAGTCTATCTTCATAATCTAATAATTTTCTTTCCCTCTTCTTTTCAGCCTCATTATTTTTTTATAATTTTATCTTCTTTATTATTGCTTCATTCTTCTGCTTCGTTCATCCTTGTTTTTATGACCTCCATTTGGGACTGTGTCTCGGTTATAACATTTTTAATTTCAGCTTGACTAGATTTTAGTTCTTTTATCTCTGCAATAAGAGATTCTCTAGTGTCTTCTATGCTTTTTTCAAGCCCAGCTAGTATCTTTATAATCATTGTTTTAAATTCTAGTTCAGACATTTTACTTATGTCTGTATTGATTAAGTTCCTCATCATGAGTAATACCTCTTGTTCTTTTTCGGAGGTGAATTTCTCCATCTCTTCATTCTGTCCAGAAAAGAAAAGAAGAAATAATAATAATAAAAAAAACAATAATAACAACAACAGCAACAACAACAAACCTAGATCCTGGGTGTGTTTTGGTCTACTTGTTAAAAGAAACTAGATCCCAAAATAGGAAAGAAAGGAAAAAAAAAAAAAAAATATATATATATATATATACTTATTATATATAGATATATCTATAGATATAGATATATAGGTATAAATATATCTATTACATATAATAATAGATATATAAATGTATCTACTATATATAATAAATATAAGTAGATATATATAATAGAATGAAAGGAAACAAAAACGTAAATATATATAAAGTATATATAAAAATTAGAAAAGAATAAAAAGAATTGAAAAAATAAGAAAATTACTGAAAAATAGTAATAAAAAAATAAAGAATAAAAGTATAAAGGATGCTAGATCCCATTTCCCCTAGAGCTGAAGCTTTGCAACCATCTCTGGTGCTGCAAGCAAATAGTTTGTGCTAGTCTTTTGGGGGAGGGACCTGTTGCACTGATTCACAGGTGGACTTGCCCTAGTGGAGATGGGCCTCCAGGGGGCAGGGAGGCAGGGCTTGGTGTAAGTGGCCGCTAGGTGGCGCTGCTTTGCTCCCTGAAGGCTTTTAGCACTGATGGGTGGGATTAATATGGCCAGCGCTCTCTAGCCAGGGAGCTGAATATTTGCACCCCCACTCTTCAGTGAGCCCTCACAGAAAAGCAATCAATCAGTCTTGTCTCCCTGGTTTCCATCAGAACTCTGTGGTCACCCTGTCCCTGTCTGAGCTTTTTTATCTCAGGCACATGACTGAGTTTCAAAACTCCAAATTTTAGGGACTCCTGCATCTGGGACCGACTTTGTTCCTCCCAGGGAAGGTCTTGCTGAACCTGTCCCAGGAAAACGGTCACAGGACCACACACCAATTCACAGTTTATGGCAACACAGAGCAGAAAACCAGCACCTAGACTTGCTGTTCTCAGCTGGCTTCCATGCTCCTATGCCTGGGAGCAGTGCAGTACTTAGGTGCCACCCATTCTTCTTGTGACCCAGGGGATCCTTAGATCATGGTGTCAGACCTGGGATTCTGCTCCATCTCATCACCTGAGCACCTTCAAGCCAGCATGTCCCCCACTGTAGCAGACTTCTAAAAGTTCTGACTTTGTGTTCCACTGCTTATAATACTTTGCAGTAGCCTCCTTAAGCAGGCTCCCTCCCCACCGCCACCATATCCACAGTTATATCACACCAAATTCAAGTCTCCACACTTCCTATCTTCCAAAAAGTGGTCACTTCTCTATTTGTAGACTTCCAGTATTTGTTCTGTCAGACTTCTGATTGATTTCTTGGATGTTCAGAATGATTTGATAACTGTCTAGTTGTATTTGAGGGATGAGAAAAACTTAGGGTCCCCCTACTCCTCCACCATCTTAACTCCTTGCTCTTACGTTCAAAATGCAGGTATCTTTTTTAGGTCTGAAATGAGTCTCTTGTAGGCAGCATATGGATGGGTCTTGTTTTCTTATCCACTCTGTCATCCTGTATCTTTTGATTGGAGCATTTAGTCCATTTACATTCAATGTAATTATTGGTAGATATGCATTTATTGCCATTTTGTTATATGTTTTGTGGTTGTTTGTAGTTTTTTCCTGATCCCTTCCTCCCTTTCTCTCTTTCATGCTTTTGTGGTTTTCTTTAGTGATATGCTTGGATTTCTTACTCTTTATTTTTTCATATCTATTATTGATTTTTGATTTGCAATTTCCATTCATTTTATATAAAATATCTTTTGTATATAGTGGTCTGTATTAAGCTGATGGTCACTTAATTTTGAACTCATTATTTACTCCTCTTCCCTTCACATTTCAGATATCTGGCATCATATTTTACCTCCTTTTATTTATGAATCCCTTAAGTAATTTTTACAGAAATGCTTATTTTTACTGTTTGTGTGTTTTTTACTTTTTATACTCTCACTAATGGTCTTTCCACCCAAAGACTCCCCTTTAATATGTATTGTAGGGCTGGTTTAGTGGCCATGAACTCTTGTAGTTTTGGTTTTTCTGAAAAACTCTTTATCTCTCCTATTCTGAATCAGAGCCTTGCTGGATAGAGTATTCGTGGCTGCAGATTTTTCCCTTTTAGCATTTTGAATATATAATGCCACTCCATTCTGGCCTGTAAATTTTCTGCTGAAAAATCAGCTAATAATCTTATGGAGTTTCCTTTGTATGTAGCTATCTTCTTTTCTCTTGCAACCTTCAAAATTCTTTTTTTATCACTTTTTTTTTGCCATTTTAATTACTATGTGTCTTGGTGTGGACCTCCTTGTGCTGAATTTGTTGGGGGATCTCTGTGCCTCCTGAATCTTGATCTCTGTTTCCCTCCCCATATTTGGGACATTTTCAGCTGTTATTTTTTCAGATACATTTTCTGCCCCCCTTTCAATCTCTTTTCCTTCTGGGATCCCTATAACTCTAATGTTATTACACTCGATGGAGTCACTGAGTTCTCTAAATGTATTCTCCTTGTGTAGTATTTGTCTCTCACCTTTTCAGCTTAATTGCTTTCTGTTGCTCTATCCTCCAGGCTACAGATGCATTCCTCTGCTTCCTGTACCTACTATTTATTCCATGTATTGTATTTTTAATTTCATTTATTGAGTTCTTCACCTCTAATGTGTTATTTTTTATTTCTTCATCAAGGGTTTAACTGACGTCCTCCACCCTTTTCTGAAGTCCAGTGAGTATCTTCATGATCATTACTTTAAATTTTCTATCAGGCATACTACTTACATCTATTTTGCTTAGATCTCCTGCTGTGATTTTGTGCTGTTCTTTCATTTGGGACAAATTCTTCTGTCTCATCATTTTGTCTATGTCTTCTGCTCTTAAAAGTAGTGGTTTTATGAAGACGAGGTCCTGTAGTGCCCTGCAGTGCAGTGCCCCCTGTTTACCAGAGTCTGGCATTCCAGGGGAATCTCTTATGTGTGATGCTTGCTCCTTGCTTCAGCAAAGGAGTCACGTTCCTTTCAGTCCAGGCTTCTGCACTGACTCTGCCTGTTGTGGGCTGTGCTTGTTGTCTGTGGTGTTACTGAGATGCAGGCCAGCCAGCCCTGAGGGGGCATGATGGCAGGAGAGCTTGGTGGAAGAGCATTCATGTTAGCAAAATTTGCACAGAGCTGCAAGTCCTGCCAGATCCCCCAAAGAGCAGCTGCGGCCAGGGGCCCCACATGCATTAGTGGCAGAAGTTGGTGGTTCAGCACATGGCAGTGGTGGTGGCCAGGGGTACCACAGCGGTTGGGCATTGCATCTGTGCATGCAGAGGCTGGGTGCTGAGTGCAGCAGCTCCTGGGGGTGAAGAGTGGTTGGGTCGGGCATATACCACATTAAAAGATTTGCCTTGTGCCCAGGGCTGAGGCCAGCAGGCTTAGAGTGGGTGAGCCCTCAGGAGAACTCATGGGTGAGGCACACTGCTAGCAGGTTAGGTAGCAAGTGTCTGTGCAGCACCACCTCTGGCAGGTGGCTCTGTATTTATGCTGGGTGCAGGGGAGGAAAATGGTACCCGCCAGCTGTTTTGTTTCTGGAGAAGTCCCCCAACATGCTCTGAAATCCTTACAAGTATCTCCATCCCACTTGCCCCAGGCATTGTGCAAATTGTTGATTCTATGTTGCCTCTCCTCCAACTGTTGTCTCTTTAAGGGTAGGAACCCAGCTATCAATAACCCTCCTGGCTTAACCAGTGCTGAGTTAGCAGCCTTTCAAAGCTCCAGGCTTCAAGACCCACTGGTTATATAAACAAAGAGTTCAGTCCCCTCTGATTTTCAAGGCCAGACATTACAGGGATTAATTTTCCCTGTGCGGGCTGCTTGGTGCTTTTCCATCTCTGTGCCTACAGCTTCCTCCCTCCTGTTGGCAACTCCTGACCAATGTTTCTGCTCTTCCTAATCTCTCTGATACAGTTCCTTCTCAACATTTAGTTGTGGAGTGTTTTCTGCCAGTCTTCAGATTGCTGTCCCATTTTTTAACTCAGATGTGAGTATTATCCATTTGTAAATATGAGATGGGATGAGCACACCTTCAAAGTCTATGCATCACCTGAGACAGACTCACCTCACAAAACTGTCATGAAAGTTAATGGGCTTTCACTCTATTCCATTCCTTTTTAAAAAAGATATTTTATTGGGGCGACTGGGTGGCTCAGTCATTAAGTGTCTGCCTTCAGCTCAGGTCATGATCCCAGGGTCTTGGGATCGAGCCCCGCATCGGGCTCCCTGCTCAGTGGGAAGCCTGCTTCTCCCTCTCCCACTCCCCCTGCTTGTGTTCCCTCTCTCACTGTGTCTCTCTCTATCAAATAAATAAAATCTTAAAAAAAATAAAATAAAATAAAAGATTTTTTATTTATTTTTGAGAGAGAGAGAGTGAGCAGAAGGAAGAGGCAGAGGGAGAGGGAGAAGCAGGCTTTCCACTGAGTAAGGAGCCTGATGCGGTACTCAATCCCAGGACCCTGGGATCATGACCTGAGCCAAAGGCAAACACTTAACCGACTGAGCCACCCAAGTGCCCTGAGCCACCCAGGCGCCCTGAGCCATCCAGGCACCCCACTCTACTCCATTCCTGAAGGTCAATCTAAACATGGAGAGGAGCCAAGGACCCAATTTGAAGAAAGAATCTCACATCTCCAACATTACTGCAAGCCATATACAAATTCGTGTCAGGAAATGTACTTACAAACTAACCACAAGATGCAGAGCTTAGTTCACTGGGGGTTAGACTGGTGTGATATTTCTAAAATACACCTCCTGGATTTTTTCCAAGACTTAGTGTCATTAGTTTTGCTGGCATTGTTGGACTTCTTTTGACTAGACATTCAAAAATAAAGAAGGTTGTGTATACACCTGGGTTCATGAGATTATCTGCCTCTTTATTATCCATAACAAGCCGTAGTATTTGTCCAGTCAGTGGGGAGAAATTATATGACTGGGGTTTATGAGTATACATAGTCATAGAAAATTTATGGAAGGAGAACTTTCAAAAGTGAGGAAATGTGCAAAAATCACCTGGAAATAAGTAGCATGCTCCATGCTCTGCCCATTTTAATCAGTTATGGGTAAACATGGTAACTCCATGTAGTAAATCAGTATTTCTACAGAAAAATGGCAAAGAAGTCAGTATTGAATGTAGTAAATTGACTTTCTTCTCCAGGAAAAACTATACTAGGCTTCTTTGTTATCTGGGTGATGTCATACTTCAAGTGGTCTAACACTTCTGATACATGTTGATAAATTTTGACCTACACAAGGTTGTCTACATTAGATTTTCACTAATAATATATGAGAGCTTTTTTATCATATCTCAGACAATATTATTATTAAATTCTCATTTAAGTAGAAAATATATGTTACAGTTTAACTGGTCTGCACTTAAAAATTAATAATAAAGATGAGTAGAGTTAAGATGGTGGATTAGGGGCACCTGAGTGGCTCAGTTGTTAAGCATCTGCCTTCAGCTCAGGTCATGATCCCAGGGTCCTGGGATTGAGCCCTGCATCTGGCTCCCACTCTGCAGGAAGCCTGCTTCTCCCTCTCTCACTCCCCCTGCTTGTGTTCCCTCTCTCGCTGTGTCTCTCTCTGTCAAATAAATAAAAAATCTTTAAAAAAAAAAAAGATGGTGGATTAGTAGGGGAACCCTATGCTTGCCTCATCCTGTGAACACAGCTAGATAAATATCAAATCATTCTGAACACCCAAGAAATCAATCTGAGGACTGAGAGAACGAACTGCACAAATAGAGAAAGAAAAGAGGCCACATCCATGGAAAGTAGGAGGTGCAGAGATGTGATGTTGGGGGAGAAAAGAATTGCAGTGCTGTGTGGAGGGGAGGGAGCCTTGATCATAGAGGAGAGAAGGGGAGAGAGAAGAGCATGCAGGGTATTGCACAAGAAAAACATTTCCCCAAAATCATTGACTGGGAAAACAAGAGGGGCTGATTATCGCAAATTTTTATATGCAGTGGAGCTCAAAATCTGAAGTTATAGAAGTCTGCACCATTACTGGGGTGGAGCCTGGCAGGCATAGCGGTATTCCTGTGGAGAACAAGAGTAGAGGCCCAGAAGAGGACAGTGCAGTCTGAGGATCCCCTGGGTCACACTAGGAGAGATAGTTCTCCTTCTTGGAGTGCATTTGGGAGAGGTGGCAATGCCTCTCATGGTACAAAAGAGCCAGCGGACAACATTGAGCTGCGCTGTTCATTAGCATAGGCACGGAGGCACCTGCTGAGGGCAGTTAACCTGGACACTGGCTTTTTGCTGCACATTACCATAAACTCCAAGCCCCTGCTCATTCATGTGACTGCCCTTCTGGGACAAACTGGCAGCAGCCACAGTGCAGTGAGCCCAAGAGGATCGGTGCGGGTCTGTGCCGAACCAGGCCCCTAAAATTTGGAGTTTTGAAACCCAGCTGGTACACCCGAAATAAAAGACAGGAGTACTGCACCCTGGGTGGTCAGTTGACTCAGACACAGACAGGGTGAAGGCAGGAATCTGAGGAACCCTGGGACACAGGAGGGGAGATTGTTTGCTTTTCTTTGAAGGCTTCCTGAACAGCAGTGTGCACGAACTCCCCTCTCCAGGAAGAGAGAGTAAGCTGATGCCATTCTTATCCCCCCACCCATCAGAACGAGCAGACTTCAGTGAGCAGCACAGCGCCCACAGTAGAGGCTTGAGCCACTTACACCAAGCCCTGCCCTGCCCCTGCACTCTGCAGGTGCTTTTTAAACTAGGGCAAGTGTGCCTGAGAGGGAGTGCAGCAGCAGGCTCCTCCCCCAGAAGACCAACACAAACCACATGCACCACCAAGACTACTGACCATACAGAGCTGCAAAACTTGAACTCTAGTGGAAATTGGACGTAGCCTCTTTCAACAAGGAGACCAAAACATACCCATTTAACACTCACTGCACAGTGGAACGGGTCCAAACACTCCCCAATGTAGGCAAGGAGAAACTCTGCAGAGGACTGACCTGAGGGAAAGAGCAGCTGAAAAACAACAGAAGAGTTGTTTCTGTACACAGCATACACCAGAAACACTTCCTGAAGTGCTAGACTGTGGTAGTGTATGACCTCTTCTTAATATAGCCATTACTCTCAGGAACAGGAAACATAACAAGCTTTTTGAACACATGGAAGACAAAGACCTGGGCAAAATGACAAGACAGAGGAATTCATCCCAAAAGAAAGAACAAGAAAAAGTTATGGCCAGGGATCTAATTGAAAGAGATATAAGTAATATGCCAAACCAGAATTTAAAACAATCATAAGAACACTAGCTGGGCTAAAGAAAAGCACAGAAGATACCAGGGAATCACTTAGTACAGAGATAAACGACTTGAAAACTAGTCAGGCTGAAATAAAAAATGCTATAATGGAGATGCAAAAACAATTGGATGTAATGACCACAAGGACGGAAGCAGCAGAGGAATAAATAAGTGATACAGAAGATAAGATTATGGTAAATAATGAAGTGGAAAAGAAAAGGGAAAGAAAAATATTGGATCACAAATGTAGACTTAGGGAATTCAGTGACTCCATGAAGTGTAATAACATTCATATCATAGGAGTCCCTCCAGAAGAAGAAAAGAGGGAAAAAAAAGGCAGAAGGTTTATTTGAGCAAATTATAGCTGAAAACTTCACTAATCTGGGGAAGAAAACAAACATCCAAATCCTGGAGGCACAGAGAACTCCCATCAAAATCAAAAGCAGGCTTGGGGCCCCTGGGTGGCTCAGTGGGTTAGCATTCAACTCTTGATTTCAGCTCAGGTCATAATCTCAGGGTCATGAGATCGAGCCCCTCATCAGGCTCTGTGCTCAGTGGAGTCTGCTTCTCTCTCTCTGCCCCTCCCACTGTTCTCTTTCTCTGTCAAAATAAATAAATAATCTTTAGAAAGAAAAAAAATCAAAAGCAGGTCAACACCAAAACATATCCACATTGTAGTACAATTTGCAATATACAGAGATAAAACATCCTGAGAGCAGCAAGGGAAAAGAAATCCTTAACTTACAAGGAAGACCCATAAGGCTAGCTGCAGACTTAGCAACAGGAACTTGGCAGGCCAGAAGGGAGTGGCATGATATATTCAACATGCTGAATGGGAAAAATCTGCAGCCAAGAATACTCTCTCCAGCAAGGCTGTCATTCAGAATAGAAGGAGAGATAAAGAGTTTCCCAACAAACAAAAACTAAAGGAGTTTGTGACCACTAAGCCAACCCTGCAAGAAATATTAAAGGGGACTCTTTGAGTGGGAAAGCAAGACCAAAAACAACAAAGACTAGAAAGGAAAAGGAAAAAGTCCAGAAACAATGACTGTCAATATTCTATCAATTATCTATCAATAATCACTCTGAATGTAAATAGACTAAATGCTCTAATCAATAGACAAGGGTATTAGAATGGATTAAAAAAAAAAAAACAAGACCCATCTATATGCTGCCTACAAGAGACTCATGTTAAACCTAAAGACACCTGCAGATTGAAAGTGAAGGAATGGAGAACCATTTATCATGCTAATGGACATCAAAAGAAAGCTGGGCTAGCCATCCTTATATCAGACAAAATAGATTTTAAACCAAACACTGTAGTGAGATGAATATGCACTATATCATAATAAAAGGGACTCTCCAACAAGAAGATCTAACAATTATAAATATGCCTCCAGCATGGGAGTACCCAAATATATAAACCAATTAATAGCAAACATAAACTCATTTATAATAATATATAATAGTAGGGAACTTTAACAGCCTACTCACAACAATGGACAGATCATTAAACAGAAAATCAACAAGGAAACAATGGCTGTGAATGACATATGGGACAATATGGACTTAACAGATATATTCAGAACATTTCATCCTAAAGCAGCAGAAAACACATTCTTTTCAAGTACCCATGGAACATTCTCCAGAACAGATCACATACTAGGTCACAAATCAGGCTTCAACCAGTACCAAAGGATTGAGATCATACTATCCATATTTTCAGACCACAATGTTATGAAACCTGAAACCAACCACAAGTAGAAATTTGAAAAGACCACAAATATATGGAAGTTAAAGAACATCCTACTAAAGAATGAATGGGTTAACCAGGAAATTAAAGAAGAGATAAAGAAATACATGGAAACAAATGAAAATGAAAACACGACAGTCCAAAACTTTAGAGATGCAGCAAAAGCAGTCATAAGAAGGAAGTATATAGCAATACAGGCCTTCCTCAAGAAGGAAGAAAAATCTCAAATACATAACCTAACCTTACACCTAAAAGAGCTAGAAAAGGAACAGCAAATAAAGCCTAAAGCCAGCAGCAGAAGGGAAATAATAAAGATTAGAGCAGAAATAAATAATACGGAAACAAACAACAACAACAACAACAAAAAGCAGTAGAAAAATTCAGTGAACCTAGGAACCTTTGAAAAAAGAATAACAAAAAAAATTAGAAAAATTCAGTGAACCTTTGAAATAACTAATAAAATTGATAAACCCCTAGCCAGACTAACAAAAAGAAAAGAGAAAGGACTAAAATAAATAAAATCATGACTAAAGGGGAGAGATCACAACCAACACTGCAGAAATACAAACAACTATAAAAGAATATAATGAAAAATTATATGCCAAAAACCTGGGTAATCTGGAAGAAATGGATAAATTCCTAGAAACATACAAACTACCAAAACTGAAACAGGAAGAAATAGAAAATTTGAACAGGCCCATTAGAAATTGAATGAATAATCAAAAATCTTCCAACAAACAAAAGCCCAGGGCCAGAGGGCTTGCTAGGAGAATTCTATCAGACATTTAAAGAAGAGTTGGTACCTGTTCTTTTCAAACTGTTCAAAAAAAGAAAGAAAGAAAGAAAGAAAGAAAGAAAGAAAGAAAGAAAGAAAGAAAGAAAAGAAAAGGAAGGAAAACTACCAAACTTATTGTACAAAGCCAGCATTACCTTGATTCCAAAATCAGACAAAGACCCCATTAAAAAGGAGAATTGCAGGCCAATATCCCTGATGAAGATGGATGCAAAAATCCTCAACAAGATATTAGCAAGTCAAATCCAACAGTACATTAAAAGAATTATTCACCACTATCAAGTGGGATTTATTCCTGGGCTGCAGGGGTGGTGGTTCAACATCTGAAAATCAATCAACATGATACACCTCATCAATAAAAGAAAGGATAAGGACCATATGAACCTCTCAATAGATGCAGAAGAAGCATTTGACAAAATACAGCATCCATTCTTGATAAAAAAAAAAAAATCCTCAACAAAGTAGGTGTAGAGGGAACACACCTCAACATCATAAAAGCTATATATGAAAGACCCACAGCTAATATCATCCTCAATGGGGAAAACTGAGAGCTTTTCCTCTATGGTCAGGAATAAGACAGGGATGTCTACTCTCACCATTATTATTAAACATAGTACTGGAAGTCTTAGCCTTAGCAATCAATAACAAAAAATAAAACGTGTCCCAATCAGCAAGGAAGAAGTAAAATTTTCACTGTTTGCAGACGACATGATACTCTATGTAGAAAATCCAAAATACTCCACCAAAAAGTTGCTAGAACTGATGCATGAGTTCAGCAACGTCACAGGATATAAAATCAATGTACAGAAATCTGTTACTTTCTATACACTAATAATGAAGCAGCAGAAAAAGAAATCAATGAATGGATCCCATTTACAATTGCACCAAAACCCATAAGATACCTTAGAATAAACTTTACCAAAGACATAAAAGGTCTGGACTCTGAAAACTATAGAACACTTATGAAAGAAATTAAAGATGACAGAAAGAAATGGAAAAAAACCCTGTGCTCACGAATTGGAAGAACAAATATTGTTACAACGTCTATACTACCCAAAGCACTCTACACTTAATACAATCCCTACCAAAATACTACCAGTATTTTTTACAGAATTAGAACAAATAATCCTAAAATTTGTATGGAACCACAAAAGATCTTGAATAGCCAAAGTAACCTTGAAAAAGAAAAGCAAAGCTGGAGGCATCACAATTCTGGACTTCAAGTTATATTATAAAGCTGTGGTGATCAAGACAGTATGGTACTGGCACAAAAATAGACACATGGATCAATGGAACAGAATAGAAAACCCAGAAATGCACCCACAATTGTATGGTCAACTAATCTTCAACAAAGCAGGAAAGAATATCCAATGGAAAAAAGACAGTCTCTTCAACAAGTGGTGTTGGAAAACTGGACAACAACATGGAAAAGAATGAAACTGGATGACTTTTTTTACACCATACACAAAAATAAATTCAAAATGGATGAAAGACCTCAATGTGAGACAGGAAACCATCAAAATTCTAGAGAACACAGGCAGCAACCTCTTTGACATCCAGCTGTAGCAGCTTCTTACTAGGTATGTCTCTGGAGGCAAGGGAAATGAAAGCAAAAATGAATTCTTGGGACTTCATCAAGATAAAAAGCTTCTGCACAGCAAAGGAAACAATCAATAAAATAAAAGGCAGCCTTTGGAATAGGAAAAGATATTTGCAAATGGGAAAAGATATCTGATAAAAGGTTAGTATCATCAAACTCAACAACTAAAAAACAAATAATCCAGTCAAGAAATGGGCATAGGACATGAATATACATTTTTCCAAAGAAGACATCCAGATGGCTAACAAACACATGAGAAGATATTCAATATCACTCATCATCAGGGAAATACAACTCAAAACCATGATGAGATACCACCTCACATCTGTCAGAATGGCTAAAATGAACAACACAGGAAACAACAGACGTTGGCAAGGATGAGGAGAAAGGAGAACCCTGTTGCACTGTTGGTGGGAATGCAAACTGGTGCAGCCACTCTGGAAAACAATATAGAGATTTCTCAAAAAGTTAAAAATAGCACTACCCTACAATCCAGCAATCGCACTTCTCAGTATTTACCCAAAGGTTACAAAAATACTGATTTGAAGGGCGACATGCTCCCCAATGTTTATAGCAGCATAGTAGCATTATCTATAATAGCCAAATAATGGAAAGAGCCCAAATGTCCGTTGACTGATGAATGGATAAAGAAGATGTGTGTGTGTGTGTGTGTGTGTGTGTGTGTGTGTACATTTATATATACTCAATCTTTTTACTCCTTATACTTCCCTACTTTGTTATTTTTTTATTTTTACATTTTTAATTTTTTATCTAAATTCCACTTAGTTACCATACATGCAATATTAGTGTCAGGTGTACAAAATAGTGATTCAACACTTACATATGACACTCAGTGCTCACCACAAATGCACTCCTTAATCCCCATCACCTATTTAACCTATCCCCCCACCTACCTCCTCTCCAGTAACCATCAGTTTATTCTTTATAGATAAGAGTTGTTTCTTGGTTTTCCTTTCTTTTTTACCCTATGATTGTTAAATTCCACATATACATGAAATCATATGGTATTTGTCTTTCTTTGACTGACTTATTTTGCTTAGCATAATACACTCTACCTCCATCAACATTGTTGCAAATGGCAAGATTTCATTCTTTTTATGGCTGAGTAATATTCCATTGTGTATATCTATCTATCATCTATTTATCTATCTATCTATCTATCTATCATCTATCTATCTATCATCATCATTATCTATCTATCATCTATCTATCTATCATCTATCTATCATCTATCTAAATATATCTTCTTTATCCATTCATCAGTTGATGGACACTTGGGCTCTTTCCATAATTTGGCTATTGTAGATAATGCTGCTATAAGCATTTATTTGTCATATCCACTTGAAAAGAATGTGTATTTTGCTGCTTTAGGATAGAATGTTCTGAATATATCTGTTAAGTCCATCTGGTCCAGTGTGTCATTCAAAGCCATTGTTTCCTTGTTAACTTTCTGCTTAGATGTTCTGTCCATATATGTGGATGGGGTGTCAAGGTCCCCTACTATTATTGTATTATTATTATTTCCTTTATATTTGTTATTAATTATTTTATATATTTGGGTGCTCCCTAGTTGGAAGCATAAATATTTATAATTGTTAAATCTTCTTGTTGGTTAGTCCCCTATATCATGATATAGTGTCCTTCTTCATCTCTTATTACAGTCTTTAATTTAAAGTCTAGTTTACCCAACGTAAGTATTGTTACACTGGCTTTCTTTTGACGTCCATTTGCATGATAAATATTTCTCCATCTCCTCACTTTCAATCTGGAGGTGTCTTTAGGTTTAACATGAGTCTCTTGTAGGCAGCATGTAGATGGGTCTTGTTTTTTAATCTGGTCTATGTTTTTCGATTGGATCATTTATTCCATTTACACTCTAAGTAATGATTGATAGCTATGTATTTAGTGCCATTTTATTGTTTTGTTGTTGTTTCTGGAGATTTTCTCTGTTCCTTTCTTGTCTTTGCCACTTTTGGTCTTCCCTTTCCACTCAAATAGTTTCCTTTAATATTTCTTGCAGGGCTGGTTTAGTGGTCATGAACTTCTTTAGTTTTTGTTTGTTGGGAAAGACTTTATCTCCTCTTCTAATGTGAATGATAGCCTTGTTGGATTGAGTATTCTTGGCTGCAGATTTTTCCCATTCAGCACTTTGAATACATCTTGCCACTCCCTTCTGGCTTGCTAAGTTTCTGTTGAGAGACCTGCAGCTAGCCTTATAGGTCTTCCCCTCTAAGTTAAGGACTCTTTTTGTCTTGCTCCTTTTAGGATTTTTTCTTTATGAGTATATTTTGCAAATTTAATTACAATATGTCTTGGTGTGGGCCAGCTTTTGTTGATTTTGATGGGAGTTCTCTGTGCCTCCTGGATCTGGATGTCTGTTTCCTTCCCCAGTTTAGGGAAGTTTTCAGCTGTTATTTCCTCAAATAAATTTTCTGCCCCCTTTTCTCTCTTCTTCTTCTGGGACTCATATAATACAGTGTTATTATGTTTGATGGTGTCTGAGTTCCCTAAGTCTATCCTCATGTTCCATAATTGTATCTTTTATCCAGCTTCATTATTTTCCATTAATTTTTCCTCTATATCACTTATTCATTCCTCAATTTCTTCCAGACTTGTGTTCATTGCATCATGTCTGTGTCCAATTTCAATTATTGCATTTTTCATTTCTGAGTGGTTCTTTTTTAACTCTTTTATCTCTACAGTAAGGGCCTCCCTTATGTCTTCCATTCTTTTCATAAGCCTGGGGAGTAGTCTCAAGATTGTTGCTTTAAATTCTCCATCAGGAATGTTACTTATCTGTTTCTCTTAGATCTCTAGCCGTGGCCTTATCTTGTTCTTTCATTTGGGATGAATTCCTCTTTCTTGGTATTTTGTCTAAGTCTCTGCCTTCTTCTGTGTGTTAGGAAAGCCCGTTATGTTTCCCGCTCCTGAGAGTAATGGCTTTATGAAGAAAAGGTCATATACTGTCCTGGGCCTCGTGCTTCAGGGACTGTCTCTGGTGTCTGCTATTGAGTTTTGGCCACTCTCAGGCCAGTTGTCTGCAGAGGCTCTTCTTGCCTGCAGTGGGCAGTGTTTGGTCCTTGGCCAGAATGTGGTGAGTTTTTCCTAGGTGTGCTCTGGTCTACTTGTGAGATGAGATCTCATACTACCACTAGAACTGAAGTCCTGCAGAACTCTCTGGTCAGGAGATGTGGTGTGGGCAGTGGTTTCTGCTGGTCTTCTGTGGAAG
This sequence comes from Phoca vitulina, assembly GCF_004348235.1. NCBI lineage: Eukaryota > Metazoa > Chordata > Mammalia > Carnivora > Phocidae > Phoca > Phoca vitulina. The sequence continues at coordinate 9,715,118 of NW_022589705.1, forward strand.
GGGCCCACTATGCTGGGACTGAGGTGAGCTTGAGGAAGAAGGGTGGTACCACCTGAGTCAGGGTTATGGGACTTGGTGTAAGCAGACCAGGCAGCTGGTGTTGGCACTGTGCTGCTTATCACAGGTGGCTCTGTGTTTATGCTGAGGGGCAGGGGAGCCAGCCAGTTCCCTTGTCACTGAAGAGGCACCTCCATGCATGGTGCTTCTCAGAGAAGCACTCTGAGAAGAGTGAATAATCTCCCCCTGTGTATCCCAGGTGCTTTTTTAGATTGCTGTTTCCACTGTCTGTCTCCCAGTTGTTCGCCTGCCTTCTCTCCAGGAGCAGCATAGTGCCCTTGGGGCTCTATCCCAGCCAATCCTGCTGACTTTTAAAACTCCAGGCTCTGGGGATGTCATGTGGGCAGGGGCCTGTGCTGGTCTTCTGGTGGAGGGCCCCACCATGCTAGGACTGAGGCAAGTTTGACCAAGAAATGCAGTTTCATGAGAGCACAGGGGCATGTGACTTGGTGTAAGCAAGTTAGGCAGCCAGTGTCAGGGCCCATGTCAGTGCCAAGCTGCTTTCCACAGGTGGCTCTGGGTTTATGCTGTGGGGCAGGGGAAGGAAATGGTACTGGCTGCCTCCTTTGTCCCCAGAGAGGCATCTCTCTGAATTTTGCCACTCAGAGATGCTCGCCAAGAAAAGTGAATAATGTGTCCCAAGCGTTTTTCAGATCGCTGTTTCCATGCTGTCTGCTCTCCGGTTGTTTGCCTGACTTCTCTACAGGAGTAGGGAAGCACTCTCAGGGTTCTATCCTAGCCAAGCCCACCAACCTTTAAAATTCTAGCCTTTAAATTCCACTAGTTGCAAGAACTCATGAGAATCAGCCCCTCTCATTCTCCCAGCCAATAGCTTTGGGTATTTGTTCTCCTTGTGCGTTCCCTTGTGTGCTCCTCTCTCTTTCACTCTTCTCCACGACCACCGCACCCTTCCTACCACAGCACCCATGATCCATTTCTCTTCCAAACCACGTGTCTGCACTTCCTACCTTCCTCAATGTGCCTTCTTCTCTCTCTTTAGTTGTGGAGTTTTTCTGTCAGTCTTCAGGTTGATTTCTGGTGTTTTTAGAATGATTTGATTGTTACCTAGCTGTGTTGGAGGAATAAGAGGAGCCAAAAGTCTTCCTACTCCACTGCCATCTTAAGGATATACCCTTTTATGTTCTTGATGTCACCATTTACATCTTCTTATATTTGTGTCCATTAAGAAATTGTTGAATCTATAGCTATTTTTAATACTTTTGTCCTTTAACCTTGATATTAGGATTAAATAGTTAATACTTAACATCATAACAATACATATTAGGGTATTCTGAATCTGACTATATGCTTACCTTTAACAGTGTGTTGTAAATTTTTATATGTTTTTAAGTTACTAAGTAGTAATCTTTTTGTTTTAGCTTGAAGAAGACCTCCTTTCAGCATTTCTTATAAGGCAGATTTATTGGTATTGAATTCCCTCAGCTTTTGTTTACTAAAGAGTCTTTTTATGCAAATTTTTAAAAAGATTTTATTTATTTATTTGACAGAGAGAGACACAGTGAGAGAGGGAACACAAGCAGGGGGAGTGGGGGAAGGAGAAGCAGGCTCCCTACGGAGCAGGGAGCCCAATGTGGGGCTTGATCGCAGGACCCCGGGATCATGACCTGAGCCGAAGGCAGATGCTTAACGACTGAGCCACCCAGGCATCCCTATGCAAATGTTTTATTTATTTAATTTTTTTACTTTTTAAGTAAGCTCCACACTCTATATGGAGCTTGAACTCATGATCTTGAGATCAAAAGTCGCATGCTCTACCAACTGAACCAGCCAAGCACCCCTATTAAGGAGTCTTTTTTCTACCTTCATTTCTGAAGGACAGCTTTACTGGGTAAAGTATTCTTGGTTGGCAGTTTCTTTCAGCACTTTGAATACATCATTCCATTCTCCCTTCACAAGGTCTCTGCTGAGAATCCCCTAGTAGCTTTATGCGGGTTCCTTTGTGTGAGAGAATATTTTTCTCTTGCTGCTTTTAGAATGCTCTCTTTGTCTTTGATTTTAGACAGTTTTATTTTTGTCTTGACTATTACTTTGGATTGAAAGTGTGAGGTGACCTATTAGCCTCATGACCTCAGATGTCCAAATCTCTCCCCAGGTTTAGAAAGCTGCCAGCCATTATTTCTTTATATAAGCTTTCTCCCCCCTTCTCTCTCTCTCTTTTCTTTCTGGGATTCCAGTGATGAATACATTATTTCTTTTGATAGTGTTCCATAGACTTTCTTCATTATTTTTCATTATTTTCAGTTGATCTGCCTGCTAGTTTATGGATACTTTTTTTCTGCTTCATGCAGTCTGTCATTGAAGCTCTCTATTGAATTCTTCAATTAGGTCATTGTATTCTTCAGCTCCGAAATTTCTATTTGGTTCTTTTTTATGTTTTCTGTCTCTGTTGAACTTCTAATTTTGTTCTTGTATTTTTTCCTGATATTATTAAATTATTTATTTTATTATTAATTACTATTTAAAATAATAATTATTAAATTATTTATCTGTGCTCTTTTATAGCTCTCTGCCCACATTCAGAACAATTATCTTGAATTTTTTGTAGGATAATTTCTGGATCTTCATTTCTTTGGGGATCTGGAGATTTACTGTAATTCCATTAATGGAGTCATGTTTCCCTGATTCTTCATGATTCTTATAATCTTGCACATATTTGCACATTTGAAAAAGCAGCCACCTCTTTCAAACTTTAATGGAATTCCAAACTTTAAAGGGAACCTGTCACCCATGTATGGGGGCATGCTGAATCATAGGCCTAGTGGTACAGGGTGCCAAGTATGTGGTTATGTGGTGGTACTGGGTTCTGAGGGACATGATGTCTCTTTGTCTCAGGCCAGTGGACTTACAACATTGACAACTGTGTGGTCCTTCACTAGCACTGCAGGGGGTTTGCAGGGACTGTAAGGGCTGTTGGGGTCCTCAGCAGCACCTCCAGGTCCAGTAGCTAGGGACCAGGGTAAGCAGCAGTGGTGGCCAGGGCCAGGGGTGTGCACACACTTGGCTGGAGGGGCCAGCTGCAGGTATCTAGGTAGTGGCAGGGGCCAGTGGCAGACACATAGTGATGGAAACCAAAGCAGGTGGCAAGGCCAAGCTTAACTATGGTTGACCAAGACTTATTGGTAGCTGCAGAGGTCCTGGGTGCTCACATGCTCTCCTGTGGCTATATACTCTGTCCCTGGGTGTGCATACTGTAGCAGAGGTTGATGATGGGGGGGCTGGTCTGGGGGCATGCAAATGCACAACAGGAGGGGCCAGTGACAAGTGGGCAGTGATGCTGGCTAGTGACAAAAGGCAAGACTTATCTGGGCCCACAAGCAGCTGTGAGGGCCCTAGATGTTGGTGTGCTCACCTGTGGCTGTATGTACACTTTTCCCTGGGGCATGTGTGCTGTCGTGGAAGTGGGTGACAGGCCACTGGGTAGAGGTGCACAGCTGGAGGGGTTGTGAGCATGAGCATAAGCATGAGCATGGCAGTGAGGGTCCGTGGGGGGGGGGAATCTCAGGTGGCATCTTCCACTCACATAGCCTAGAGGGCTTGGATGACTGCTGGTGTGGTTCCTGGGGTCTGGTGAGGAAGAGGGGAGGGAGCACGGAGGGACTTAGGTGGCTGGTTTTAACAAACATGAATACCTACGGGGCAGAAAGCTGGCAAAATCTGCAGGGGGTCTGTGGTGGTTGTGCTGGCCATTGGCTTTGTTGGTGGCAAAATGTGCTGAGTTTATCTGCAGAGCAAGTCTCTTTGAATTGCAATTATTCTCACTGTGCATTTGTTAATAATAGCCTCTGCTTTTCTTCTTCTTCCTAACCAGCTCTCTTTGTCTCAGCTTTACCAGTCTGGCTGGGATGAAAACAAAGTGGGACCTTTACACAGTGCCCTGAGAGACTGGAGAAGCTGGTTCCTCACTTCAGTATTGCTTTCCTGGTGAGAAGTCTTTCTAGCTGAGAAGTTAGTTCTTGGTGCTGAACAATGGTGGCTTGTGGGATGGGATGATGAAGACAGAATGAAGCTGTCTTCTTTCTCTTTTAAAGATTTTTTTGTCTCACTGTGTTGCTTAAACTTCTTAAGTGGCCTCTGGAGGTCTCCCAGAGATGTTAATTTTTTTTTTTTAATGGATAGCTAGCGGTCCAGTTGTTGATCCTTATGGGAGAGCAGGGAAGCTGGGTTCTTCAACATTGACATTTTTCTACCTCCACATTCTTTGTCTTAATGCAAGTGTCAAAATATGTGTGTGTGTGTGTTTCTGTGTCTTCTCTCTTCTTTTATGAGTTTATTTCTTTATGTATTAGCCAATATCAGTACCTTATTGGTAGTAGTTTTTATACCTTATTGGCATATGTTCAGTAGAACAAGTCCTTCCACCTTGTCTATTTTTAAAAATAGAGTCTTAAGTCCTAGCTATTCTTGACCATTTCATTTTTGTAGAAATTTTAGGATCAAATTGTTTTAGTCCACATATATGTGTGTGCATACACAAGGAGTTAGGATTTTTAGCTGAGTGTTATGAACCATGAATATGATCTCTTGCCATTTATTTAGATCTTTATTAATTATTAATTTATCTCACTAATGTTTTATAGTTTTGTAGAATCTAAATTCTCTCAGGAAATATTTTTAAAAAACTGTAATGGCTTACATACACATCTCCCCAAGCCATGTTGCAATGAGAACAACCTTATGCTAAGTTTAGTGGATTGAAGAGATGCAAACAAGCCTGGGTCCTTGTGCTGTCTATAATCAATGGTATTGTCTCTGGATTGCTTACTTCTGAATATTTCAGTATTAGGAGAACAAACCTAGAATGTACATTTTTTTAGAGATATGTTCCTAGATGCTATATGTTTAAGCTATTTCAAGTATAACATATTATTATTTTCTTTGCTGCTGATATATAGATACACAGTTGATTTTATGTATTTACTGTATCCAGAACTTTTTTTCTGAGCTCATTTTTTAGTTCTAATAATTTAACTATAAGTTCTTTTGAAATTCCTACATAGAAAATATCATCTATGAATAATGACAGACTTGTTTTTTTCTAAATATACACTCCAAAATAAATTTAATCTCTTTTTAAAATAGTTATGGCTAGAGTTTTATCTTAAGAGCATTAAGATTTTTATTTTGTTTTAAGTAGAACTCAATACTGTATTCATAACTAAGACAGGCACAAAGACAGAAGATTCTGCTTTACTGAATCAAAGAGAATTAAAGGTGGAGGAAGTTCAGTACCTAGGACAGCTCACTGGAACTGCAGCTTGTTTTGGCAGTGTGGAAAACAGCTTTTATCCTAAGAATGTGAGATTTATGTAGCTATATCTAATTCTAACACTATTATTGGAGAATTCTTGCCATTTTTTGCCATCCTTTTCCCTTGGAGCTATGGAATCAACTTCATAATTTCAGGCTTTTCTTTGAAACAGGGGTCAATTTTGTAGACTAAAAGTCAGAGGCAAGGAAATTAAACAAAAGGAAGATGTTGGTAAATATCAACCAGCATCTTGGAGAGTAGGGAAACTGCAGAATTTTGTCCACTTGACTTTGTCCAAACGCAGCATTCAGATTGACATTTTTAATCAGAGACTATTCTAGATGTTACTAGCTATTTTGTTTAACCCCTGAGTATATGTGACCGTAGCATGTCATTCAGACTTCAATAGCAACCTTGATAAAAAGCTGTTTTCTTTCTTCCTCCCTTCCTTTCATTCCTTTCTTTTTTCTTCTATAGTTACTTTCCATTCTCTGAGGGCACTGTAAGAAAAATACTGATGAAGCAGAGGAAGATGAACTTTTCATGGATTTGGACAAGAATTGCCCTAATGATGATGTTATGTTTCAATCACACTAAAGGAGACCAAAGTAAGCAAGAATAGAGTTTTACATTAACTAGTGTTTTAGAAGATTAAATATCTTTTGGGAACTATTTAAATAGTTTCTTTTTGTAAAATAAGTTGGCTAATCATAATTATCGTAATTAACAAGAGAGAAATCTAAATTCTCCCAGGAAATATTAAAAAAAAAAAAAACTATAATGGTCTACATACACATCTCCCCAAGCCATGTTGCAATGAGAACAACCTTATGCTAAGTTTAGTGGATTGAAGAGATACAAACAAGCCTGGGTCCTTGTGCTGTCTATAATCCATGGTATTGTCTCTGGATTGCTTACTTCTGAATATTTCAGTATTAGGAGAAATAAACCTAGGACTTTTTTACGGCACTTTAGAAGGTTTCTTAAACTCACAGCTAAATATTTCCCTCTAAGAACTTAGGGTAGTGTTCAAGAAAATGGCAGCAGAGTAGGAGTATCCTATGCTCATCTCATCCCACGAACACAACTAGCTATTAAATCATCCTAAATACCCCCCAGAAATTGACCTGAAGACTGACAGAACAAACTCCACAACTAAAGGGAGAGAAGAGGCTACATCAAAGAAAGCAGGAAGTGTGGAGATGTATTTTAGGAGAGAAATGGACTGTGAATGCTGTGGAGGGGAGGCGCCATGGTCACAGAGAAGGGCAAGAGTGAGAGGAACACACAGGGGAATGCACAAGGAGAATGTTTCCCCAAAGCCATTGGCTTGGTTATGAGAGGGGCTGCATTTTGTGAGTTCTTGCAACCAACTAGGCTTAAAACCTAGAGTTTTAAAGGTCAGCGAACTTGGCTGGGATAGAGCCTAGAGCGTTCTCTTCTTTTTTTTTTTTTTAAAGATTTTATTTATTTATTTGATGGAGAGAGAGACAGTGAGAGAGGGAACACAAGCAGGGGGAGTGGTAGAGGGAGAAGCAGGCTCTCCGCCGAGCAGGGAGCCCGATGCGGGGCTCGATCCCAGGACGCTAGGATCATGACCTGAGCCGAAGGCAGCCGCTTAACGACTGAGCCACCCAGGCGCCCGAGCGTTCTCTTCTCTTAAAAAGAAGGCAGGCAAACAACCCGGGGGTAGACAGACTGGAAGCCCGTGATCTGAAGACCACCTGGGGCACATAGTGGGAGATTATTCGCTGTTCTTGAAGCTGGTCCCTGAGAGACAGCATTCACAGAGAGCTTCTCTGGGAACAAAGGAACTAGTTGGCACCATTTCCCTCCCCCACCCCTCAGCATAAACAGAGCCACCTGAGGGAAGCAACACAATACTGACACTGGCTGCCTAAATTGCTTATGCTAAGCTCTACCCCCATGCACCCTGGTGTGACTGCCCTTCTCAGTCAAGCTTGCCTCAGTCCCGGAGTGGTGGTCTCCTCCCCAAAAGACCAGCACAAACCCCTGCCCACACCACATCTCCCAACCAGAGAGTTCTGCAGGGCCTCAGTTCTGGTAGAAGGGGTATCAGGTCTCATTTCACAAGCAGACCAAAGCATACTTAGTTAAAACTCACCACATTCAGGCCAGGGACAAAACACAGATGACCAAAGGACAGAGCAAACAAAATACAGAGTGCATGCAGCACACTCTGGAGACAGTCCCTGAAGCACCAGGCCCTCAACACTACATGATCTGTTTGTCAAAAAGCCATTGCTTTCAGGACCAGGAAACACAATGTTTCTAACACAGAGAAGAAGACAGAGACTTAGGCAAAATGCAAAGATGGAGGAATTTATCCCAAATGAAAAAACAAGACAAGGCCATAGCCAGAGATCTAAGTGAAACAGATATAAGTAACATTCCTGATGGAAAATTTATAACAACAATCATAAAGATACTTACTGGACTTGAGAAAAAAATAGAGTGTTTTAGTGAGACCCTTACCACAGAGATAAGTGTTGAAAAAGAATCAATCAGAGATGAAGAATGCAATAAACGAGCTTGGAAACACATTTAATGCAATGAAAAAAACAGGCTGGAAGAAGCAAAGGAATGAATTAGTGATATAGAAGACAAAACAATGGAAAATAATAAACCTGAACAAAAGAGAGAAAGCAGATTATGCAACACGAACATAGATTTAGGGAACTCAGTGACTCATTCAAATGTAAAAACCTTCATAGTATAGGAGTCCCAGAAGAAGAGAGAGAAAAGGCATCAGAAAACTAAACTGGGGAGGGAAACCGACATCCAGACAAGGAAGCACAGAGAACTCCCATCAAAATCAATAAAAGCAGGCCAACACCAAGACATATCGTAGTAGAATTTGGAAAATATAGTCATAGAGAAAAAAATCTTAAAAGCAGCAAGACAAAAGAAGCCCCTAACTTACAATGGAAGACCTATAAGGCTAGCTGCAGGTCTCTCAACAGAAACTTGTCAGGCAAGAAGGGAGTGGCAAGATGTATTCAAAGTGCTGAATGGGAAAAATCTGCAGCCAAGAATACTCTCTCCAGCAAGGCTACCATTCAGAATAGAAGGGGAGATAAAGAGTTTCCCTACAAACAAAAACTAAAGGAGTTCATGACCACTAAGCCAGCCCTGCAAGAAATATTAAAGGGGACTCTGTGAGTGGAAAGGGAAGACCAAAAGTGACAAAGACAAGAAAGGATCACAGAAAATCTCTACAAACAATAAAAACATGTAATAAAGTGACAATGAATACATATCTATTGATCATTACTTTGAATGTAAATGGAATAAATGCTCCAATCAAAAGACATAGGATGTTAGACTGGATAAAAAAAACAAGACCCATCTATATGCTGCCTATAAGAGACTCATGAAAGTGAGGGGATGGAGAAACATTAGTATGCAAATGGATGTCAAAAGAAAGCCAGAGTAGCAATACTTATATCAGACAAACTATATTTTAAACCAAAGAGTGTAACAAGAGATGAAGAAAGGAACTATATCATAATAAAAAGGGACTATTTAACAAGAATATCTAACAATTATAAATATTTATGCACCCAATATGGGAGCATCCAAATATATAAAACAATTAATAACAAATATATAGTAACTCTTGATAATAATACAATGATACTAGAGGACTTTAACACCCTACTCACACGGATGGGCGAATCATCTGAACAGAAAAACAACAAGGAAACAATAGCTTTGGATGACACTGTGGACCAGATGGACTAACAGATATATTCAGAACATTCTATCCTAAAGCAGCAAAATACACATTCTTTTTAAGTGCACATGAGACATTCTCCAGAATAGATCACATACTAGATCAGGGCTCAACAAATACAAAAAGACTGAGATCATACCATGCATATTTTCTGACCGTAGCACTATGAGACTTGAAGTCAACCACAAGAAAGCATTTGGAAAGACCACAAATACCTGATGGTTACACAGCATTCTACTAAACAATGAATGGGTCAACCAGGAAATTAAAAATTACATGAAAACAAATGAAAATGAAAACACAACAGTCCAAAACCTTTGGGATTCAGCAAAAGTGATCCTACCAAAAGCATTTTTCACAGAGCTAGAACAAACAATTCTAAAATTTGTATGGAACCACAAAAGATCTTGAATAGCCAAAGTAACCTTGAAAAAGAAAAGCAAAGCTGGAGGCATCACAATTACAGACTTCAAGTTACATTACAAAGCTGTAGTGATCAAGACAGTATGGTACTCGCACAAAAACAGACACATAGATCAGTAAAACAGAATAGAAAACTCAGAAATGAACCCACCACGGTATGGCCAATTAATCTTTGACAAAGCAGGTAATGGGAAAATGACAGTCTCTTCAACAAATGGTGTTGGGAAACTGAACAACAACATGCAAAAGAATGAAACTGGACCACTTTCTTACACCATACACAAAAATAAATTCAAAATGGATGGAAGACCTCAGTGTGAGACAGGAAACCATCAAAATCCTAAAGGAGAAGACAGGCAGTAACCTCTGATACGGGCTATAGCAGCTTCTTTCTAGATATGTTTCCTGAAGCAAGGGAAACAAAAACAAAAATAAACTACTGGGACTTCATCAAAACAAAAAAGCTCTGCACAGTGAAGGAAACAATCAACAAAACTAAAAGGCATCCTACAGAATGGGAGAAGATATTTGCAAATGACATATCTGATAAAGGGTTAGTATCCAAAATCTATAAAGAACTTATACAACTCAATACCCAAAAAACAAATAATCCAGTTAAGAAATGGGCAGAAGGCATGAATAGACATTTTTCCAAAGAAATGGAACAGTTGGGGACATCCAGATGGCCAGCAGACACATGAAAAGATGCTCAACACCACTCGTCATGAGGGAAATATAAATAAAAACTATAATGAAATAACACTTCACACCTGTCAGAATGGCTAAAATCAACAACACAAGAAACAAGTGTTGGTGAGGATGTGGAGAAAGGAGAACCCTCTTACGCTGTTGTTGGGAATGCAAACTGGTGCAGCCACTGTGGAAAACAGGATGGAGTTTCCTCAAAAAGTTAAAAATAGAACTACCCTACGACCCAGCAATTGCACTAGGTATTTACACAAAGAATAAAAAATACTTAATCAAAGGGATACATGCACCCCGATGTTTATAGCAGCATTATCTACAATAGTCAAATTATGGAAACAGCCCAAGCGTCCCTCGCCTGATAAATGAATAAGGAAGATGTAGTGTGTATATATAGGTAGATAGATATACACACACAGTAGAATATTATTCAGCCAACAAAAAGAATGAAATCTTGCCATTTGCAATGATATGGATGGAGCTAGAGAGTATTATGCTAAGCAAAATAAGTCAGAGAAAGACAAATACCATATGATTTTACTCATATGTGAAATTTAAGAGACAAAACAACTGAGCAAAGGGCAAAAAGAGAGAGAGAAAAACGAAGAAGCTCACTATTCTGTCTAAAGAACAAACTGATGGTTACCAGAAGGGAAGTGTGCATGGGGATGCATTAAATAGGTGATGGGGATTAAGGAGGGCACTTGTGATGAACACCAGGTGATGTTTGGAAGTGTTGAATCACTGTATTGTACACCTGAAATTAATATTACACTGTATGTTAACTAAGTGGAACTTAAATAAAAAGTTTTTAAAAAAGGATTGTAGTCAGTATTGTACAACTGTGTTCATTAAGTATTTATTTATTTATGTACTTTCTATATGCTGGGCACTGTGTAACACATGTAGATACAAAGAAGGTTGTTCTGAGTTTCTGAAGTGCACCTGCCTTGTCTTTTTAACTTTTGGGAGGCTGTGATGGAAGAGATATTCTTTTGTCTTATCAGTCTTTGTGTGGTTGCAGAGAAAAACAGTATCATGAGTTTGGGGACTTTAAGAGATGTTACTTATTCTGGTCACAGGTGTTCTTTAGTGTAATAACAAGGAATTGACGTAACATAGTGGTGAGGAGTATGGACTCTGGACTCATAGTAGGAGGTGCAAATTCTGGCTCTACCACATATGAATTGAAAGACCTTGAGTTAGTAAGTTGACCTGCTAAACCTCAGTTTATTCATCTATAAAATGAGAATAACAATAGTACCCTACCTCATAGAGCTATTGTGTGGATTAAATGATCTAATATATACAAAGCACTCAACAGTGTTCCTGCGAGCTAAGTGCTCAAAATGTGAGGCATTACTACTATTATTATTGTTACTGAGAAACATAAATAAAAATGTAGTTGTTGTCTACATGCATTAGAGAAGGGATGGATCATGGATTGTTCTAGAAAATGGAACAGTTGGGGTGGGTCAGGGAAAACTTCATGGAACACCTGTACTTCAGAAGCACCAATCTGATATTGGGCCAATTTGACCAAGAACATCAGGGATCTAAACAAAAACCTGTTTACCCCCATTGCATGCTAGCCATCAACTAAGCTATTGGCTGTAGTGAAGGGTACACATCCCGGACAGCTGGAGACCAACCCTGAGACTCATGATGTAGTGTCCTCATTGCCATCCAGCATCAGTATCAGAGGGATCAGTCACCAGGCTTTCTGCCACGTGTCTATTTTGTACTTCCTGAGGGTGTCCATTCAAAATGTGAGTAACACACTGTCTCTTCAAAGCTCCATCATTCACAGTCCCTCGGGGACCCATAGTTCTGTGATTTTAAGAACCTGCCCATAAAAGATTACATTTAATAACTCCAGTAGTGTGTCAGAGAGGAGTTGATTCCTAAATCTTAATTACATATATATAATCATTGGGCCACATTTTCTCATTAAAAGCAGATTAAATCAAAGCAAAGCTACATTCCCTTGGTGTTTAACACTCTTGACTTTTAATGAAGTCCCTCAGGCTTTCAGGTCAATTTAAACAAAGAGAAAAGCATGAAACTTTTGAACAATGATTCATGGAACTCATTGTAATTAATTATCTAATTCCAACCCCATCCAGTTTACCAGTGTGTTCTGAGATAATCAGTTGTTAAAAGCTGTCAACCCTGCTCTCTTCTTAGATTAACGTATTCCAGGTTGTGGGGTAGAAAGTCTGGGAAAGATCCCCCCCCGACAATCTGTGCTCTTTGTACCGACCTTCCCTCGCTGTTCCATAAGCATGGCGTAGGAAGGTTCTGGATGATTACAGACGTTATCTCCTTAGGGTAGAGGTAGGTAGTTGTGGAGTTTCTTTGGCAGCTCAGCCTTGTCAGAGCTCTGAGATGCCTTCTCAGCAAGTCTTTAGATCTTTCTCATTGGTTGCAACTCTGCTGCAGTAACTCCACACATTAAAAAAAAAAAAAATCCCTTGAGCAACTATACACAAAAGCAGAAATGGAGAGGGAAGGTCTGGCCGCATCATTTATCAGGGAGGAAAATCTTCCTAGAATTCCTCCAGGAACCCCCTCCTCCTACTGTCCCAGCCACAAGTAGGTCTATCCCACATACACAACTTTGGCACATGACTCATCTACGTAATTTTAACTTTTATCATTTTATGAAAACTTCCTAATTTCTTGACCTCCTTTTTCCTTTGGCCACTGCATTCCTGACCACATCTTATTCTTCATCATGCTCCATCTCTGAAATGATGAATGATAACTAAGGTCTAATGAATGCCTAGTGCTCTCCCTCTTACTATCGTCACACCTACGGGTTGATCACTACATCCGATCACTGTGCCTTTGTCCTCAAGGTTTAACAGTGCCTTGCAATTTTTACTTTTGCCCCTCTCCAGCTGAGACACCTGCTGTGTCACTATGAACCCTCTCTCTGTAGCATCCTCAACCCTCTCGTCTCATAGTCTTCCTGTGACATCTTCCCAACGTGGATTAGTCTGACCATCTGGCCCTTCTACTCCCATTTGGACTGATGGAGAACATAACACAAACATGCAGATTGGTGCCACTTCAAAAATATGGTGTCAGTTCTCCACTGCACTGCTTGGCAATTCTCTTAACCACCAGAAGTCAGCTTTTACTCATATTTTCAGTGGCTATTCAAAATATTTACCTCTCTCCTTAGCCCCCAAACATCATAACTATTTCCTATCTCTTGGCAGATAGGCTTGCTTCCATTTCACAGAAAAAGGGGGAACATCTTGTGTACTGAATAACAGTAATTATTCAAACACAAAATTAATAAGATAATGTGTCCACAAGAGTCTTCAGTTGGTTATAGGGAAATTTTTGACACTTTTCTAAAAGAAGGTAATATATATTATATTTCTGTCAGATCTCTATCTATAGTTGTCAGCAATTTACCATGAAACGCATAAAGAATGAGAAAAATTGCTAAATAAATAGATGAATAGACATGTGATAAAGCAAATATTATTACTGATAGAATCTAGGTGGTAGGGGCACCTGGGTGGCTCAGTCGGTTAAGCGTCTGCCTTTGGCTCAGGTCATGATCCCAGGGTCCTGGGATTGAGCCCTGAGTCGGGCTCCCTGCTCAGTGGGAAACCTGCTTCTCCCTCCCCCCCTGCTGCTCCCCCTGCTTGTGGTCTCTCTCTGTCAAATAAATAAATAAAATTTTTAAAAAAGAATCTACATGGTAGATACACAGATGTTCACTGTAGAAATTATTTCAACTTTTCTGTACATTTGAAAATTTTCCTTATAAAATGTTGGAACCAGTTTGTATCTTCAGAAATCAGAGATACCCATTTGAATATTATCCAGGGGCTACCGATTATTGAACAGCATGCAAAAGCAGATTTTAGGTTACATTTTATAGGGCATATAGCACTCATTTCTGAAGTAGGCTGTCACAAAAATATCTCCTTTGGCGCATGCACAATGGAAGACCCCCTTTTATTTGTTGGTTAGTTACTAGTTAGTTTTCTAACGGGAAACGGAACAGAATAGTTGCAAATTTAAAATGTTAACACAAGTCCCCATACTGGACAAAGTAGTGGGTTCAATATTATTTTAAGGTTTTTGGTCCTCAACTTCTATTTAAAAAATTTTCCTAGGGCGCCTGGGTGGCTCAGTCAGTTGAGCATCCAAATCTTGATTTTGGCTCAGGTCACAATCTCAGTGTGGTGAGATCGAGCCCTACCTACATTGGGCTCCACGCTGGGCGCAGAGAGTCTGCTTCAGACTCTCTCTCTTTCCCTCTGCCCTTCCCTCCACTCACATGCTCTCTTTCTCTCTCTCTCCATAAAATAAAATAATAAATAAATGAATAAATTTTTCCTAAATGGCTTTACTGTTTGGAATTCTACTTTATTTTACATCTGCATCAATAGTTCTTCCCTTCCTCTCGTCTTTTCGGAATTTCCTTCACGAGAAGTGCTAATTAGATAGCTTATTTTCTCAAAGTTATGCCCAGGAGTTCAATTTGTTAGCCCTGGATGAAAGAGATCAGGTTTAAGGAAAACCAACTGAGAAATAAAAGGAAGAAAATGGGATTTTAACAAATGGGCAGGGGGGCAAATACTATTCTATCTTCACCAGTAGGGTCAGGTCTGGAAACAATGAGAGAGCAAAGAGGTTTCTGGGAGAGGGTGGAAGAGGGGACAAGTTTGGAGAAGGTGAAGACAGACAAATAACACTTTACCAGATGGGTCTAGAATGGTAGCTAAGCCACCCTAAATTATTTGGGGAATAAGAGCACATATAAATAGTTGACCTTCATGTCTGGTTTTGCTCTTGAGAATCTGATTCTATGAGACATTGTGCTCCAACTGTGAGATGGGCCCGGCATTAGGAGTTGTGGGTCATGCTCAGACAAAAAGGGACTGAGAATAGTCAGGAGGCTGCCGAGGCAACAGCAACCTGTCCTTTCCCTCCCACAGGTGAACTTTTTGTGGAATGGAATAATTAGCCATTAGATCAAACTCCTTAATCTGTATCCTTGAGTTTTCTTCTCTCTCATCAACCTGTGTACTTAAGAAAACCTAAGTTTTAATATGGCGAGAAAAGCGGAAATGGCTTAACTTTTCTTGAGTAACAGGTCTAGGTATTTGCAGGATATTCGGGCCCCCTTTTGACTCTAACAAAGGCTCCAGGCAGTACAGAGCAGTGGTTAGGAGCCCAGAGCTGAGAGCCAGACCACCTGGATTCTACCAAATTCCGGTTCTACCACCTATTGGCTGGGTGACCGTGGGCAAGTTACTTAACCTCTCTATGCCTCAGTTTCCTCTGCAAAATGGCAATGATAGTAGGACTGACCACATTAAGGAGCTCTGAGATTTAAAAGCACTCAGTTCAACAGCTGGCTGGCATATAAACGTTATCTGCTGTTGTCTTTCTCCCCAGAAAATGTACTTTGAATCTCTGAATCCCATCACTGTTCCTCTAGGGAAGAACTGGTCCAGAGTGAGCAGCCTGAGGACTTTTTTATTCCTATTATCTTAATTCTTCTCTTCCTTCTAACCCAGAAAGACAGCAAGCATGGTGGTTAGGGGACCAGACACTGGAGACCCATTACCTGGGTTAAAAGCCTCACTTCATCCTCTGGGTGACCAACCATAGGAAAGTTAATTAACCTTCAGTGCTTCAGTTTCCTTACCTGTGAAATGAGAATGGTAATGATAATGAGGATATTGCACGAGGATATTGCACAAGGATGTAGCAAATGTTACATGAGATCATCCCTGTAAAGCCCTTAAAAGGCTACCGGGCATATTTTAAGTGTTTATTTTTTATTTATTTATTTTTTAAGATTTTGTTTATTTATTTGACAGAGAAATCAGGAGGAAGGGCAGAGGGAGAGGGAGAGAGAATCTCAAGCAGACTCCCCGCTGAGCAGGGCCCAATCCCACGACCCATGAGATCATGACCTGAGCAAAAATCAAGAGTCGGACGCTCAACTGACTGAGCCACCCAGGCACTCCTATTGTAATTATTTAATAAATGTTAGTCCCGAGAACATGAACGATATATCTGCCAAGTGCAAAGCACTGCTAGACGCTGGTCACTATTAAAATATTCCTATACCCAAGGAGCTTAACAGTTTCTTTTTTTTTTTTTTAAAGATTGTATTTATTTTAGAGAGAGAGAGCACAAGTGGGGAGGAGAAGGAGAAGCAGGCTCCCCACTGAGCAGGGAGACTAACGCGGGGCTGGATCCCAAGACCCTGGGATCATGACCTGAGCCAAAGGCAGACGCTTAACCGACTGAGCCACCCAGGCACCCCAGGAACTTAACAGTTTCTAAGTTAAAATTTGTCAACCCTTGATTCATCTTGTGGAAGCCATTGATTTCAGTCTCATTTGGAGATGACCCTCAGGGACGTCCAGCTCAGATAACCCTTTGTTGCAACGTCTGCTTCAGAGAGATAACCCAGCCTTGACTTTTTCGCTTGGTGAGATCCAGGAATCCTGCTGTTGCCTCAGGCATTCCCAGCTTCTAGCTCTAATTACTTCTGTGCATCCAGGCTCTCGGCCTCCACTGACCTCCTACTTTGAGTTATGATGAGTAATGGAAGCAGGATAGCAGGGGAATTAAGAGATGGTCTAGGTTTGAACTCCAGCTCTGCTGCTTCTACCTGACAATTTATTTAACCTCTCTGAGCCTGTGTCCTCATCTGCAACATGGGAGTAAAACCCCACCTACCTTATAAGGTACCGTGAGTATTAAATGTGTAAACACAGGACAGTAGCCTAAAAAATTGCCTGGACAGAGCAAGTAAGCGCTATGGAAGACTTTGCTGTTAATGGTTTTTACTCACTATAAAGACGGTCAATATAGCATGGAATCTACCTGATCAACCTGGAGCGGAATTCCTCCTGCAAGTGTGGCTAATGATCATGTTCTTCCAATCCACCAATAGCTTTCTTTGACACTGTCTTGGCAAGGAGACAGGAGAAACCTAAGGGCCAAGAGAAATAAGGGGAGGTAGAAAAAAAAAGCCATATTAACACCATTAGCTAGGGACATTCACTGTCCCACTGTGGCACCACAGGGGTTAGGGAGACTACTTCTTTATAGAAAGCCCGCCATCGTTTATAGAACAGCAGACCTTTGTGACAAGGTGCCCACTTTTTTCCTCACTATCCCCCTGCATGCTTCTTCTGTCTTGCCTGTCTGCAGGAAGCCAGTGGAAACAGGGCCCTTTTCTGGAGGCTTTCAAGAGAAGCCAGCTCAGGTTTGGGGCTCAAGTCATCCATGCTCTGGGAATGAGGCTGCCAACGAGACATGATCATTTCCACAGATTCACCACTAGAGGGCAGAGCGCCACCACAGGATATCTAAAGTCAGCAACCAATAAGCCCCCGCCAAGCGGGAGGGGGAGAATCCTCCAGAATGCCTGGTTGCAGCTCTTCCCAATTTGGTTTCCCTGCGGTTGGCCCAGGATCTTGGAGATCACTCTAAGATTACAGACATTGATTGCACCTGCACAGGCCTCTTGGGCCAGGGACTCACTCCCGGGCCCCCTGGGTAATGAGCATGAAGGGAATGGAAGGCCAATCAAAATGAGGGGCTAGTTGGCTCCTCTCTGTTGCTGCTGCAGTCTCACATCATACACTTCCGAGTCTTGGCTCTAGTTGGCAGATTTTGTTGCAGTACATGTGAGCAGTCCCTGATTAGCCGGGATAAAGCGGCATAATTCCTAAAACAACAGCCCCCATGTCCCTGATCCTCCCAACTTGACATTTTAGGTCACGTTGATCATGAAAACAAAGGTCAGGAAGAGGTTTGGGGTGGAAGGCGACAGAAGTCTTTGTACCCCAGCCCCTCTGTAGGGATTTAATAGATGGGGTTACCCATGGCCACGCAGAAAAGTCCAGGGTGGTCCCACACGGGACATAACTTTCTGTTTCCCCATCACCTCTGGCATAGCGGCGTAAAACAAACATCACCCTGGGCAGGCGCTGGGCAGCATGTCTTGGGTCAAGACTCAGGGAGCCGGGTTGCAGCCTCAGCTTCCCCTCGCCTCGCTGCTTTCTTCCGGGGGGGAATTACTAAACTGCTCTGGATTTTCCTTTCTCACATTTGACAATGACAATTCCTCCTGAAGGGCAGTACTGCTGAGGAGAGGAGTGTTTTGTTTTGTTTTGTTTTGTTTTGTTTTGTTTTGTTTTGTTTTGTTTAATCTGGCATTTGTCTGTCCCATTTCTAAATAATGGGCTCAAGCCCAAGGAAGTATGAGTGAAGAATGAAGAATCTTAATTGGCTGAATAAAGGTTATCTGCCAAGGTCACGGCAAGAGTGTGAAATGTCAGATTAGGCTGATTTTGTGCTTTTGTCTCCCAGGCCTGCGCGCGCGCGTGCGCGCGCGCGTGCGCGCGCACACACACACACACACACACACACTTCCTGTCTCTGCACTATAATTAGTTTCTTCTGACACAGGAAACGTGGCACATCTGGAATATTGTTGACTGTTCTGCAAATACCTCATATTCAATATATTATCCACCTGCTAAGCAGCTCCTCTTGTGATAATCACCTTTTGCAATGTCTCATGGCAAAATCTCTGGGAGATAGTCTGGGGAGCAGTGTTTTAGCCATTTTAGGAGTGTTTGCGTGCCCACTTCACCTCCAACATGCTTCTGGGTCATTTTTTTCCTAACACGATCTTGGACAAATCACTTACCCTCACTGATTGCCATGGAATTTACAGTATTTTATATTGGAAGTCAGAAGAAAGTTCTGTTCTGCTGCCTTGCTTCTCTTGGTGCTCCCTTCTCTCTCCTTCCCCCACACCCCCCATGGTAGGATTCTACACTCCAGCCATTCCCAACTACTTGGCTTCCCTGATGCAGCTTTTTTTTTTTTTTTTTTTAAGAGAGAAAGGGAGAGAGAATCTTAAGCAGGCTCCACGCCCAGCCTGGAGCCCAATGCAGGGCTCAATCTCACGACCCTGAGATCATGACCTGAGCCGAAATCAAGATGCTTAAGCAACTGAACCACCAGGCACCCCTGAGGCCGCCATTCTTTTGTGTCCTAGATACATGCAATGGCAACTGCTTCGAATTCCTTTTCTTAAAACATCTATTTTCCCTCTTACCCCTATTGACCCTTCAAGTGTCACCTTGGACATCATCTTCTCCAGGAAGAACCCCCTGGTTTCTGCACACCACCACCTCACCTGGGTCAGACATCCTTGTTCTATGCACCCATATCACCTGCAGGCCTCCACCATACACTGCCCTTGTCCAACCAATTTGCCTTCCTTCTGGACCATCAGCTTATCTTTGCCCAGCCAACATCAAGCACAGTGCTCTGGTCTTCATCACACTGTCTCTCCTGCTGGGTTCAGTCTTTAGTATAGATTTACATGCTCCTCACCCAGACCCCGCTTTGGATGTTAAGTAGAAAGTCATGGCTATGCTCTTAGATACTCTTGCCACCATGGCAGAACTATATTCCCGAGAAACCGATGCTTTTAGTCTTCATCCCAAAGGCTGGAGGGACTTGTAAATGGTTTCTGTTGAGCACTGGGACCTTCCCATGGAAAGGAAGACCACACCCACCTCCTGAAGTTGACAATGTGCAAGGAGCTTCCATGTACCTTCTAATACTCTAAGCTAGTCACAGATAGGATTGTCTTCTTTGATAGATTAGGAAGCCGAGGTCCTGAGAGGGACTGACTTGGGGTTCCAGAGGCAGGAAGCAGTGAAGCTGTGACTAGAAGTCAGGTGGCATGTGTCCCTGGACTCCAAGCCAGAGAGAACAGTGCTTTCTAATTCTTCCATGCACACTGCCCCCCCCCCACCCCGGCCCCAACTCCGCCGGCCCTCCGGACAACGGAGTCAGCACCGTGCCTGTAGATGCCCCGGAGAGAGTCACAAAGGCAGGCTACTGAGGCAGACAGCTCTGCAAGGGCCTGCCCTCTGTGGTTTCAGGAAAGAACACCGTGTACTCTTCCTTTCTCCATCTCAGCAACGCATCGATCCCACACTTGGAAAAATCAATGTTGGCAAGGGCAGGAGAAATTTGCTCAGACACATTTGTCATTTGAGGTGCCTTCAAACATACCCACACAGCAGTAGCTCTCGGCCTCTTGCACCCCCAACATAGCCACCTCCTGGACCAGAGTACCTGCTATGGGCAGGGCTGCTTATGGGGAGTCTGGACCCTGGAACGTCAGGGTCAGAGGATTGTCAAGTGGGGGCAACTTCCCACTGCACAGGTGACGAGATTGAGGCCAGGAGGTGAGCGATCTGCTCAAGGTTACACAGCTGGGAGGTGACAGGGCCTGGATAAGAATTCAGGTCTCCAGATGGCATTCCTATGCCCTCAAACCTGAATCGCATGATGTGCGATGATGAGTGCCAGCAGGCCTCGCTCCCTTCCCCACAGACAGAGGGTCAGCCTGCCCCTGCCTCCTGCTGCCCAGCATGCCTCTCTCAGGAATCAGTGCCTTCACAGAGAGAGCAGAGAGTAGTGGTTAAGAACACAGGCTTGGGGTCAGATGGACTTGAGATTGTGACATATTCCTACAAGAAGATTATTTAACTTTACCTGTCTCATAGTTTCCATATCTGTAAAAATCATGTCACATGCCAGGACTGTTTTAATTACATGTATTAACCTCCAAAATCATTACAAGAGTCCCATGAGATTCGTTCTGTTGCCTATGGTATTTTACGCACAGAGAGATTCAGAAACTTGCCCAAAGTCACACACCTGGGAAGCAGGGGCTTCAGCAAGGGCTTTGAACTGGGGAGTGCCCGCTGTAACTTCTGTATTCATGCGTCTTCTCCTGCACACCAACCACCAACCCCAACCAACCGGCAAGCGCAGCACCTGCCTGCAGATGACGACGGAACTCAGTCACGGTCACGTTTACTCAGCTGCAAGCCAGATGGTTGGTCAGTTCGTCCCATCGTTGGCCAATAGGCACAGAGAGGGAAAACCATTAGTCAACTTGGCTTCTTTGGGGTGGCACAGACTGTGTTGCTGTGTTCCTCTAGAAATGCACATTGCTGAGACATTCTTTTCTCACCAGAGCCTGGTTTGCTTTGGGCTGGCTCATTTCTGAGGCCAAGGGATACGGTAGCATTTGGGCATATCCAGGAAAGGCCTGACAAGCAGATGGCTTTGGACCCCATGGTGACTTGGTTCCACAGTGAGGATACTCTAGATACTCTCAAACAACTCTCCACTCAGCATATTAATTATTCATTTTGTCCTTAAATACTCCTCTGTGACAAAATTTAAGTGACACATTAAATATTCATCATGATGCACCTAGCGCAGGGCCAAGGGTAGAATTGAGCAGAACAAATGTGATTTCTGATTACATCTCTTTAATTCTAGACACTGAACACCCCCAGGCAGCTAGGACTCCATCCCATTCTGAAAGCAAGCCAGGAAAGTAGATTCCACAACATCCCTTTATGTGCTGCCAAACTGTCTTTGGAATCTTGGCAAGAAGTTCTTTCCTTTTTATTTCTTTTTTTTTTTAACTTTTAAAAACTGAGGTATAACATATGCACGTATGTGTGCACCCACATAACCACCACCCAGATCAAGATATAGAACATTTCTAGCAGCCCAGAAGCTTCCCTCATACTTCTTCCCAGTCAATACCACCCCCCCAACACACACAAGAATTCACTATTTCAATAAGAAATTATTTTTATATTTAAGTCTACTTTAGACCCTTCCTTCTGTCCTTTCTGTTCGCTTCCTCCCATTTTTAATTTGAAGCCAAAACCAAGTGGTTATCTGTTGCCCACTGATTTGACGTGTTCTGGAGAGGAAGCATAGACAACAGGAAGCTCTTGGGACAGTCCAGGGAGATGACGCTGGCCCGGTTTAGAGCACGAGGAGGGAAGCTGGGAGAGAGGACACACTTGTGGGATGTATTTTGGAAATAGAGGTGATGGGATTGGATGTGACAGGGAAGGGGTAGACTCAGTTGACTTGAGTTTCTTGCTGGAGGGTGCTACCATTTGTTGAAGTAGGGAAGATGACAAAGGAGCAGATTTGGGGCCAGGACGAGATCAAGAGCTCTGTTTTGACTCGTTAACTTAAGATACCTGCTACGTAGTGTCAAGCCATCTAGAGCTTGGGGAAGATGTCAGGACTGGAGAGAGAGATGTATTTGGGAGCCATCAGCCCATAGATAGAATTCAAATCCTGAGGATGTCATGGAATTACTCAGGGTAAACAGAGCAGAGGACAGGACTCAAGACAGAGCCCTGTAATTGTTCTTGCTGATGCCAATACTTGCCTTCAGTGAGCTCTAATTAACATTAGAGAGCATTGTCTAATATATAACTAAGTCTGAAGATTTAACAGATTTGCTTTCAACCTGGAAAAAATATTTTTAAGTGTTTTGCAGCCTTTCATGATGATACAAAGGGATTCTGATGATGAATTTTGGTCAGATCAGTCATCCTTTTAGGGTCCCAGTGGTCCTTGGCCCGGCAAACACAGACCTCTAGATGATCTCACAGGGGCTTTTCATTATTTCAAAAAGCTTGATTGAAATTTTATGTTTACCTACCATAAAGATCTATAAGCTAACCGCAATTTCAGATGTTTCTGCTTTGACTAGAATTGTATCAACTGGCAACACTGGATATTTTGAGACAATCAGAAGTTTTGTTAGACAGTAACACATCTCCAGTTTTGTTCTCTTTTTTAACTGAGCAAATGTACAAGTGTCTAATCAATGCACTTTTGAAGGAAGATCATGATTTCAAAGACTTGGTTTATTAATCTGTAAAAATGTGAATAATGATAGTTCCTATCTCTTTGGGTTATTCTATAAAATTAAATGAGATTATGTCCTTGAAGGGCACATTGTAAGTGCTCAGTACATAGAAGTGGTGATTGTTATTATTGTGAATATCCTTGATATAACACAAGACTCCAAAGGGGACAAATAATAAAAGCTGTCCTCTGCGTGAAAAATGTGGGGGCCACACTACCATTCTGTTCTCTGACACATCCTTTCATGCCCATCAGAATAATCCATTGCATAGAGTTACGGGCACTTGTCACTAGTGTACATATTTCTGTTCATGTCTGATGGCATGGCCGCATCTCTACTCCAAGATTCTTCCTTCAGGAAAACTGGCCAATTAGCATGACCACATCTCAGCTTGGCCCCCAACTCTAGGAACAAATCAGTAGCCATAATAAGGAAAAGGATAATCCAATCTTTCCCCAGCTGGCTCAGATGGTTAGTCAGAGACAGTGCTAAGCTAAAGTCATCTGGCCTTTGGAAGTAATTTCAGTTGATTGGTTATTTTGTTTGCCAACACTGTTGCTTTCGATACTCAGAAATAACAACACTAATAATAATAAAAGATGGGGAGTTTCTACTTCTGTTGTCAGGGCCATGTATCAAACTCTGCACAGATGGAAACATCACCCACAAAGTCTGAGAAATGGTGTGGTAGGGTTTAATTATGCAGCAAGAAGGGAGGTGGATGTGTCCAGCCCCAAGGTGACAGGAATGGCATTTTAATAAGGATATCTGCTTAATGCTTTAAAGTGTTTGAGGCACTTTCGCATAAATCATCCCATTCGATCTTCAAAATGGCCTTGCCAGGTTGGTAGTATTACATTCATTTCAGAGATAAGGATTCTGATTCTCAAAGAAATTAAGAAACTTGTCCAGATGCTGGAGGCAGGCCTCAAACTTCTGTTCCTGCCCTCCACGGAAGTTCTCCTCAATGACCCAGTGGCCTATGGATCTGCCTGGCTCCATCAGGAATGGGTCTGCATAGTCTGTTTCTATCCTGGTCAGAACAGTGCTTCCATAATCAAAACAAGGGCATGGCCTTCAACAGCCCCTGGTAATCACTGAAGCCATGCTTTCAATGTTTTTAAGGACTTGTATGAATGAAAACATTTAGTCAGACACCTGGTTATGTTACTCTAACTGAAGTTAGCTACCTGGATACCTTTAAAAAAATATACTTATATAGCCATCTCTATTTTTGTTCTGTTTTCTTCCAAATATGTTGGTGTTTAGAACTAGAATAATTCTCTGTCTCATTTTTATTTTGGCAAAAATGTAAGTGGAAAATTATGTTTGTTCACAGAGTTGGATTTGAACTATTGAATGGCTATGTGAGCCGTGGCAATTCGTCCAACTCCCTAGACCATCATGGTCCAACAGAATCCTTGGAAATGTTCTAGATCTGCACCGTCCAATATGGTAGTCAATAGTCATGAGTCTATTGACAAATTGAAATGTGACTCATACAACTCAGAAGCTGACTTTTTAGTCTTAATTTAAACTGAAATAGCCACATGTGTCTAGTGGCTATCATATTGGATAAAGCAATTCTAGGCTTATAACCTCTCCTCTAAAATGGCAGTATTTGTGCTAAAATCAATCCCACGAAAATTCCTACCATAACCCTAGCATAGCGTCACATATGAGGCACTCAATTTTTATACTTCTGGAATAGATATTTGTAGAATGAAAGAATAGCCAAATGAGCAAATACAGGACTGAATCTTCAGGGAACATCATAAATGGAATTACTTTAGGATGCCTTCCTGGAAAATCTGGAGTTCTGAGGGATGAGGAGAAACACTGGCATTGGCCGCAGCTGGGTGGGAAGTCTTGGCAGCTGTTCACACGGGAGCAGAAGCAGGTACAATCTGGGTCACGTTTGCCTTTCCACTTCCTCCATACCTGGGAAAGCAGCTTCCTCCTTGGGAGTATTTTCATAGCCTAAGTTGCCCGGTGAGACAGAGTCTCCGTGCTGGAACCACGGGCTTGGAAGAATGTCAGGAAAGAGGGGACAATTGTCAGGAAACCCCAGGGATAGCTGCCAAGACTTCCCTTCCAACCCATAGGAAAGACTTCCTTCAGACACAGCTTAAAATAGCCCCTGCCCCCGAAAGTGCTGGTCAAAATAAGTGGGTGAGTCCCAAGGATCCATCTTGGCTTTGATGCTCCCTTCCCCATTTCTGTTCTGAAGAGTTTCTCCCTGCTCTCAGGCACACTTCCTCTTCTCAACGTGGATTATGGTGACTGCCCGCGAAGTTTCCAGGGGGTTGCATGTTCCGTGTTGCTGGAAGACCCAGACTCATGTCTGGAACATGACTGTGACGTGGGTTGAGAGCAAGGGCATTGCTCCTCCGTGAAGGGCGCTGCACCTGCTGCTCTCACCAAGCTCCGCTCTGAGCCAGCGCTTGCCCCCTTGGCTGGGATCGCTCTCTCACTCTTCCTTTTGGCTAACTACATGTTTCTCTGATTTATAAATTTTTTGCTTTAATTTGGAGGGAGACATTTTTTATTGTGGAAAAATATACACAAGACTTCCCGTTTTAATAATTTTTAAGCATATAATTCAGTGGTATTAAGTACAACATTCACATTATTGTGCAACCATCATCACTTTCCATCTCGAAAACTTTTTTTACCATTCCAAACCGAAACCCTATCATTAGACAGCTCCCTATGCCTTCTCCCTCCAGCCCCTGTAACGACCATTCGGCTTTCTGTCTCTGTGAATTTAACTACCCTGGGTACCTCCTGTAACCGGAGTCATACAGTATGTCCTTTGGTGACTGGCTTATTTCACTCATCATAATGTCTTCAAGGTCCATCCATGTTGTAGCACATGTCCGAATTTCCTTTCCTTTGAAGGCTGAATAGTATTCCATTGTACACACATACCACATTTTGTTTATCCACAGTTGTGTTGTTTCCATTGGGGGGCTACTGTGAATACTGCTCTTGCAAACGTGGGTGTACAAGTATCTGTTTGCGACCCTGCTTTCAGTTCTTTTGGGTCTACGCTTAGGAGTGGAATTGCTGGATCATATGGTACTACTATGTTTAACCTTTTGAGGAGCTGCTTTTATTTTTAAACCATCCTAAATTCTCTTTCTCTTTCTTTTGCCTTTCAGCTCTTGAATATTATTCCTAATCAGCAAGTCTCATCTGTGTGTGTTTTGAGCTTTTCATATCCTGAGTTTTTAGCTTCTCATTTGAAATCTTAATCTCTCATTTCTTTTTACTTTTGAAGAATCTCAGCCTCTAGTCTTTTATCTTTTATTTTGAATCTTGTCTATCTCATCCAGTCTAACACGTGTTTCTTTAATCTGTAAGCTTTTTGCTTTAGTTTAGTTTAGTTTAAAACCATCTCCATGTAATCCTTTTTATTTCTATCATTTAATCTGTTTTACCTAGGGATTCATATGGCTGACTTCATAGATCTGTGCTGTATCTGTCACAGCTTGACCCTATTTCTGATAGCTGTACATGCTCTCTTCTGGGATGCAGCCCAAGGGGTGTTGGGAAGGGCACGGGGGAGGCAAGTGCGGTTGAGGTCTGTCATGGGTCAGTTTCCCCGGGAAATAGACTCTAAGGCAGAGATTTGCAGTCAGGAGGTTTATGCGGGAGGACAGTCAGGAACAGTATTTGTTAAGAAGTGAGAGAGGCAGGACAGGGCAGGTGACCTCATCTGGACACCCTGAAGATACCCCGTTTCCAGGAACTGGTTGGACATACTCTACCTTAGACCAAAGGAATGGGGCCAGGCAGAGGTAGGCCATGATTGCTTACTGGACTTACTGGAAGGAAGGGGTAAATCATATAATAATAAAATTCATAATGATAATAACAGATAACAGTTATTAAACATTTAGCATGTACCACCAGCCCTGGTTCTAAGCGCTTTATATGAATAATCACATTTAATCCTCATAAGCACACTAGTTGACATAGGACATTTCTATTGCCATTTTACAGATGACAGAATTGAGGTTTAGAGAGTTTCAATAACATTCCCAAAGACACAGCTAGGAGGCAGTGCGATCAGGATGCCAACCCCAGCTCTGACTCCTGAGTATTAACCCTGTAGATCCCCCATCCCCTGTGCTATGCTACTCTATGAGAAAGCTAAGGGTAGTGGTGGTGGTGTGTGTGTGTGTGTGTCTGTCTGTCTGCCTGTCTGTGTCTGTCTTGCTCCTTATTAACTAAAGTCCTTATCTGCAACATGGCCAATTGAGGCCCTATGGGAAGCACTCTGGTATAATAGGTTTTCTGAGGGTTTTAAAGTCCTTTTCTGGAGGATTTTAAATGCCCAAGTTGAGTAAAGCAATCGGAACCACCCAAAGGATACTTAAGAGGGCAGATGTTATATTTTTATATACTTTATATAGTTAAGAGGGCTGATGCTATATGCTATTTTTAGTGTATGGACCCCTCTGTGGATCCAGAATATAGTCTAAATCATGTTTTATTTTTTTTATTAACATGTAATGTATTATTTGTTTCAGGGGTACAGGTCTGTGATTCATCATTCTTACACAATTCACAGCACTCACCATAGCACATACCCTCTCCAATGTCCTTCACCCAGCCACCCCATCCCTCCCACTCCCTTCCACTCCAGCAACCCTCAGGTTGTTTCCTGAGATTAAGAGTCTCTTATGGTTTGTCTCCCTCTCTCGTTTCGTCTTGTTTCATTTTTCCCTCCCTTCCCCTATGATCCTCTGTCTTGTTTTTCAAATTCCTCATATCAGTGAGATCATATGATACTTGTCTTTCTCTGATTGACTTATTTTGCTTAGCATAATACCCTCTAGTTCCATCCACGTCATTGCAAATGGCAAGATTTCATTTTTTGATGGCTGCATAATATTCCATTGTATATATATAGTACATCATCTTTATCCATTCATCTGTTGATGGACATCTAGGCTCTTTCCATAGTTTGGCTATTGTGGACATTGCTGTAAAGCATACTTTAAAAGGTCAACCCTTTGGGGGCACCTGGATGCCTCAGTCAGTTGATTTTGGCTCAGGTCATGATCTCAGGGTCATGATCTCAGTGTTGCGGGATCGAGCCCCATGTCAGGTTCCATGCTCAGCAGGAAGTCTGATCGAGATTCTCTCTCTCTCCCTCTGCCTCTGCTTCTCTCCAATCCCCCCACGCCCCCTCTAAAATAAATAAATAAATCTTAAAAAATAAATAAAAGGTCAACCCTTTGTTCCCCACAAACTAACATGCTTATAAGCACTTTTCATTTAGAACACCCTTTTTCTATGGGTGTGGGCCATTTATTTTTGTGACTGTCAAGAAATAGTGTGTGGGGGGTGATTTTGATAGCAGTTATAATGGATGGGCCATCCTTATCTCAGTCAAGCTTTGCTCTGCAGCATGGTGAACGGAATTCCTTTCATCTGGCCTTGATTCATTTCCCTGAGAGGATGAAGACACTCTGTCTTCCTGTCCACACTGCCCTGTCTCTTCAAACAGTCTTCTCTTGCTGATCATATGTATTTTTTTTCTCCAGGCTCAAATAACATCTCTAGAGACCTAAACACCAGGATTGGCAGGGCCTCCAGTGAGACCTTGTTTCAAGATTTTAGAGAATGAATGGATTCCTATAGAGAGTTCTTTCAGAGATAGATTTATTAATCTAAATTTAAAAAAAAAAAACCCTTGCCAAACTGACTTTCCTTGAGAAACGGTGGTACTAAATAGTAGTTCACAGAATACATCTCAGGGGGATTTATATTTCTATCTCTAGTGTATATTCTATGTTGTGATTAGCCCTTTTTTGCTGTGGTCTGAGTGAAAAGTATACATGTTATCCCTCACTTACCTTTGCATAGCTTCCCTGGAGCCCATCCGTGCTTATGATTATGCTGGGGAGGTCAGGGGACTGGCATAAATGCACCAGGTTTTTCCTAGCTCCATTTGAGCTACTACCAAAGAATCTTTTAAACCTTGGATGCCTCAGAGGAGAGGTTTCTCCTCTCATCTGCTCTGAATGGATTGCCATTACCTTAAAATGATTTTATTCACACTCTGTTCTAGCAAATATAGGACTTACCCTCCTGGTGCCTTGCTTGACAGGGAAAAAACATGTAAAGCAGAAATCAGAAAAGGCCACCCAGGAATTTTTCAAATGAATTTATCTTAGACTTCTCATTGCCTAAAAAAGCTCAAAGCCATAGAAGGGCATCTAAGTGGGCCTCCATGAACAGGAATTGGTTATGAGAAAAGTTCCATGATCTTGATATTGACCCCTGGTTATTGATGCTTGTGCAAAACAAGCCTTTTGCTGCTCTAAGAGTTGGAGGAGTTAGATGTGATTTTGATGGATCTGATAGCATCATCCAAGCGGAATGAGATAAACAGGGATGTGTTTGGACTTTTAAAAAAAATTGCATACCAGTGATTTGATAACACTGGTGTGATTACTCACACATCCCTATTACAAAAAAGAGAATGTATAGATAATGCTTTCTTATGTTAAAATGGCAAAAAGATACTCAACATCACTAGTTCCTGGGAAATTCAAATCAAAATGATATCACCTTATACTCATTAGGATGACTGCTATTAAAATGAAAGAAAGGTAAGGAAGGGAAGAGGGGAGGGAGGGAGGGAGAATAACCAGTGCTGGGGAGGATTTGAAGAAATTGGAGCCCTGTGCCATGTTGGTGGGAATGTAAAATGGTGCAGACATTATAGAAAACAGTATGATGGTTCCTCAAGAAACTAAAGTTAGAATTACCATACGATCTAGAGATTCTACTTCTGGGTGTGTATCCAGAAAAACTGAAAGCAGTTTCTCAAAGAGTTACTGGTACACCATGTTCTTAACAGCATTATTCACAATAAGTTAAAACATGGAAGCAACCCACATGTCCATCAAAGGATGAATGGATAAACAAAATGTGGTCTATACAGATGAGGGAAACTTACTCAGCCTTAAGGAAGGGAATTCTGATACATGCTACAATATTGATGAACCTTGAGGACATTATGCGAAGTACAATAAGCCAGTCTCAAAAGGACAAACACTGTGCTTGACACCACTTGTCTGAGGTACCACGTGATCAAATTCCGAGACAAAAAGTAGAATGGCAGTTGCCAGGGGCTGGGAAGTTATTACTTAATGGGTACAGATTTCAGTTTCGCAAGATAAAAAGAGTTCTGGAAATGGATAGCGGTGATGTTTGCACAACAGCATGAATGTACTTAATACTACTGCAGTGAACACTTAGAAATGGTGAAGGAGGCACATTTTATGTTATGCAGATTTTACCACAATTAAAACATTTTAAATGGCATTAATATCATGAATTAGGCGTACCCTTTCTAGATGATTATCTCTAATGTCTAATTACAGACTAAAAGAAGGTCACCTGTGTTACAGCAAAAGTCACTAGTTTTGGCAGCAATCCTCTAGCATTTAACTGCAACTGCTTAACAACCACACACAGCAAGCTAGTTCTTCAGTTCCCGAGGCACATAGGTTTTGCAGGAGTTCCCCCTTATCTGTGGTTTTGCTTTCCACAGTTTCAGTTACTTGAAGTCAACTGCAGTCAGGAAGCAGATGATCCTCCTGACCTGTGGTCAGGTCAGTGGTAGCCTAACTCTACGTCACAGCACCTACTTCATTCCGCTCACTTCATCTCATCTTGCAGGCATTTTATCATCTCACATTATCACGAGAAAAAGGATGAGTATGGGACAATAAGATATTTTGAGAGAGAGAGAGAGACCACATTCATGTAACTTCTATTACAGTATATTGTGAGAATTGTTCTATTTTATTATTAATTATGGTTGTTAATCTCTTACTGTGCCTAATTCATAAATTATACTTTATCATAGGTATGTATGTATAAGACAAAGCATAGTGTATGTAAGGTTCAGTACCACCTGCAGTTTCAGGCACCTTCTGAGGGTCTTGGAATCTATGCCCCACGGATAAGGTGGGACCACTGTAATCAGTTTATCTTGAAGGATGCTTCAAGAAGAGTTCACTGAGCAAAGTTAAAGGTTCTCTGAATGTCCTATTGAGAATGGTTAAGGCTAGGGCTGGAGTTACACCTGCTTTATTTATTTTTTTTTCCTCTCTGTTAAATTACCATTGGCCATGCTCAATGGCACTGAGTCCTTGATCATTCAGTTGGTGGCTCATTTGGACCCCAGATTGCTTCCTGTTAGCATGGGGGTGTTGTGACCATCTCCACAGATGTTCCCTTGGCTCATCTTATTGCTAACTTAGAGCAACTTTCTCTTCAGACACATATCTAGGAAGGTTACTTGCTTTCATGACAAGATGCCAATCTTGCCTCCATATGGTTTATTGTCTAACTGGGCCAGAAAATGCTTCTCAGAGAAGGTGACATTTAAGCTGAATCTTTAAGGAAAGAGCAGAAGTTTGTCAAGCAAACCAGGAATAGGGGGCACTTCAGTCAAAGGAAGAAATTGACATGAGACATTGAATTTTGAAAGTGCTTGGAACCTTTAAAAAGAGCACGTGGGGGCGCCTGGTTATCTGATTCTTGATTTCAGCTCAGGTCATGGTCTTAGGGTTATGGGATCGAGCCCCACATCAGGCTCCATGCTGGTGGTGGAGCCTGCCTGGGGTTCTCTCTCTGCCCTTTCCCCACCCCCCTAAAAAAAGAGCAAGAGATCTACTGTGGTTAAACCCCAAAGAGGTCTGTTTAACTAGTTCAGGTTCAGCCTGTTTAGAAATTCTTGAGCCCACCATCCCTAAGATCCTCACTCTGCTTCATTCCTTTGCTATCTCTTATATCCCTCTCTTAGTCCCACAGAGAGAGAGGCAGAGACAGGAACAAAGAGAAGACAAAGAGAGAGAGAAGCAAGGGGGAAGAAAGAGAGACAGAAAGGCTACATATGCAGATCTATGATGGCTGGGAAGTTCCTAGAGAGAATTGTCATGGTCTTCACATGGTATCTAAAGAAAGGGAGCCATATTCCACCAGCATTGTCCATAGACATGGACAAGAGTAAATGTAGAGAGACTTTTGCTTTATTTAAATTTTGGATGGCCCCCAAAGGTCACCTGGTCCACTGACTCCTTACTAAAGCATTAAGCCACCCAGTGACTGGGTGAAGTAAAACTCAGGGCGCTTGGCTCAGGGAAGTATGTAGGAACAGCTGTGGCATGACTTGCTCAATCCTGAAATGCTCCCCTTCCCAAAAATATCTCTCCCAGCCTGCCAGCAAATATAGCATTTTTTTCATGTTAGGTCATTTATTTTCCACCATTACCAAGTGGTATAAGTATAATTCTCTCCATTTCACTGCTGAGGTTTAGACCCAGAAAGGTAAGTGTTGCTACCTAGTATATCACTTAAGGGTAGGATTAACTACCAATAACAAACATCTGAAAAATAGAAGCTTAAATGAGATAGAAGTCCAAAGGCAGGTAATTCAGGGCTGACCCTGACCAATAGACCCAGGATTTTTTAGGCTCTCTGCCCCAGCATCCCTCGTATGTGGACCTCATCTCTGTGGTGCAAGATGGCTGCTGGAGCTCCAGATATCACACCTGTGCTCTAAGGAGCAGGATGGAGGAAGGAGGAAGAAACCGCAACTATTCCAATATACAAAACCTCCAGAAACTCCACACATTTTCACCTAGCTATCATTGGCTAAAAGTCACATGATCAAACAGTCTTAGATAATAATGTGTCGGGTGTTAGACGCAAGTAATGAATCGTTGAACACTCCATCAAAAACTAATGATGTACTATATATTGGCTAACTGAACATAATAAAAAAAGATAATAACGTGTCCATCAAAAATCAGGTTCTGTTATTTCTAGATACAAGGAGAATGGATATCCAGAAGATAACTAGCAATCTCTGCCACAACTGGAAAGAGACTAAACACATACAGATCAGTTTAATTCCAAATCCCATCTATTTGCCCTCACTCTACTACTCTGCACTTTAGGATGAAGGAATGGCCAAAGCCCAAAGGTGTGAGAATTCAGGGCAGTTCAGAAGAGTGAGAAGCTCAGTGTAGCAGGCACATCGGTTTGTGGCTAGATAGTGTAGACGACATTAGAAAGGTAGGAAGGCATTATGAAGAAAGAACCTTGAATACCAAGAACCCTGGATACTCTATCCAAAAGTCAGTGGGAATCATCGCAGGTTTTTGAGGAGGGGAGGAACCTCCGCTTCTCAACTGGTTGCTGAGGATCGTGAGGCTATGCTAGAGAGTCTAGTGTTCATGGGGGCCTGCCACTAATATTTGGCCTGTCTGTAGTATCAGACTAGTTGTTTAACCTCTTTGTGCCTCATTGTCCTCCTCTGTACAAAAGTTAAAAGTAAGTAAAGTGCTGAAAACAGTACCTGGCATAGGGTATGCTCTATAAAACTGTCTTTTTTTTTATGCTGCTTTTGAATTCCATGAAGCCCAACAGCAGGTGAAGCAGAAGGCATTCCCTTGGGGCTGACAGATGCCAGAAGAGAGTCAGATTGGGGCTTCCTCAACAGCCCCGTGAGGTTTTACAGGGTCTGGTCAAGGTAAGGGGGCCTCCTTTGTGAAGCTAGAAGAAGATAGGGATTTTGGTGATTTGGGAACAGCCCTCCACTCCAGCTTCTTCCTCCTCCCAGATATTTCTTGCTCCTTCCTGGTTTCAGGCTCTAGGCTCAATGCCTCCAGGCTCAAGATCCAATCTGTCTTCTCTGAAAGCCAGGCCCAGACTGAGTTGAGACAGTACCACATGCATGCCCCTGTTCTGTGTCTAGTTCCAGGGGAGGGGAAGCTAATCTTGCAGCTGGAGTCCTGCAACGGGAAGGAAATTGGTTTGCCTACCTGGTCCCCTATACCTAGTCCTCAGGGTCAGAGAGTTTCCATGGCATTCTCCAGGAGCCTCTGAAATCCCAACTTCAAGGAGGTGGAGCCTGACCTGCCAAACTTAAAAAAAATATATCTTCTCAGGGGCCTTGGAAATAATTCATATAACTTTGAAAATAAAATTAATTTTCAATAGCATAGCCCTTTCCCCCAGATAATACTTCGATTAGTTTGAAGAGGGTAGCGCCAAGAAGTAAAACTGGGTGCTGGAAAGGATTTTTTACTCCAGCAAGCTTGTCATTCTGTATTTCATGAAAGCAGCAGCAGAAGGGTACTATGAGGTTATTATCATCATCACCTTTTTTTTTTGGTGAGGATACAACCACTTGGAGGTTGGCAGAGCTGGGTTAGACTCAGGGCCAGGACCCCTGATGCCAGAGACCTTGTAACTCCCCCTCACCAGCATGTGGCGCTGTTGGCCATCACCTCCTCTATAACTCTTTGAGGGCTAGGATATTAAGTTCCTTTCTTTTTTCTCCTCCCTATTTAACTGATTATTCTCCACAATCTTTACTGTCTCCTCTTCATCTGCCTATCCTTCAGAGGCTGCCAAATCCCAATGAGCTTTTAAAGATGTATGTCTCAAATCTGTACTCGCCTCTCTTTTTTGTTTCATTTCATTTCATTTTGTTTTATTTTTTATTTTGAAGACAATTTTAAATTTATTTAAATTTTTGTATTGTTTTAATTATGCAGATTGAAATTTAATCTGTTTAGTGTACAGTTCTGTCCCTTCTACTTTAGATTTTTAAAAATCAAACACATAATTTTATTTTTTTATTTTTTATTTTTTTAAAAGATTTTATTCATTTATTTGACAGAAAGATAGAGAGAGAGCACAAGTAGGCAGAGAGAGAGGGAGAAGCAGACTCTCCACTGAGCAGGGAGCCTGACGCAGGGCTCGATCCCAGGACCCTGGGATCATGACCTGAGCCGAAGGCAGCCGCTTAACTGACTGAGCCACCCAGGCGCCCCTAAACACATCATTTTAAAAGGCAAATAGGGTTAACATGTTTGTACCTGGATAGAGCAGTCCCCTTCTCACATCAGCCTGCCCCCACGCTGGTCCTGCCCCCAGGAGGCAGAACTGCTGCATAAGGCTGTGCAGGTTGTGCAAAAGTCAACTTTGGGGATACCACTTAAACACTCTGTGTGCTGTGAAATGCACAACCACCGTATATGGTAGCCTAGTCTAGTTGTAACCAGTCAATTCTTTTAGCCATTTCTACTAGTATTTACTTTTATGAATCTAAATAAGACTGTACTGCTTTTTCTTGATTCTCCAATATCAGTTATAATGTATTGACGTCCTCTGATGATGCATGATTACTGAGCTCTCTCAAACTCTTCCAACCCCTCTATATGACTTCTCCTCTTTTATCTTTTTATCTGTACAGTTATATCACAATTTCATTTCAATCAGTATTCAATATCTACCTTAAACACATAAAAAGCTGTTTACTGCTGTGTCAAGTAGTTATATTATATTGGCTATTATAATGGCTGCTTCCTTGTTCAACTTTGTTTTTTCACATGGCTAATAGTTGTCTCTTTTTTTTTTTCCATTTCCTTATTCAACTTTAGTTTCTCACATGGTTAATAGCTGCTTTCTTTTTTTTTTTTTCCATTTTCTTAGTATTTTATGTATTGATGACTGGCTTAATCTCCCCATTTCCTCCAACTACTTCTTAAATGCAGTTTGCTATCATTTATATCCCTACTCTGCATCCCCCCAAGAGAGTTGTCTCCTGGAGTCTGAAGTCTTCCTGTTCTATGAACTGTTTACTGTCCAGGTCAGCTACATACCTCTTATTCTGAGACTTCCCTTTACCACTAACCTGGGCATTCCCTTCACTCCTTTCCTTTCTTGGACCTCATGCTTCCTCTTTTCTTGTTTGGTAGAACATATTGCCTAGCAGTTTCTTTAGACATGATACAATGGAGTTAGGTTTGTTGAGATTTTTGTAATTATAAAAAAATCTTTATTCTATCATCATACATCATGATAGTTTGATAACTGTATATTCCTAGAATATAAGAAATAATTTTTCGTCATAATACTGAATGTAGTTCTCCCTTCTCTTCTAGCTTCCAGGGTAGCTAGCTGTTAATTAGTAAACTTTTGTATGTAACCTGTTTGTTTGTTGTTGTTGTTTTTTGGTCTGGAACATTTTTCTATTAATTCTTTATCCTTGGTGTACTGAAATTTCACAAGGATGTGTCTTGGTGCAGCCTTTTAAAAGGCTTGTTTTGGCAGGAACACTTTTTGGACTTTTAATCTAGATACCTTGGTACTTTGGTTTTCCAAAATATCATCAAATTATTTCTTTGTTTTATCCCTTTTCTCTGTTCCATATTTCTATGACCTCACTTGGTTTGCTATCAGAGGAAGAATCTTCCAATTTCCTTATCTTTTCCATATAATTATTAATATCTTTGTCTGTGTTCTACTTCAGTGGGATTTCTCCAACTTAATCTTCCAACTCTTCTTTTGAATTTTTAATTTTAGTTATATTGCTAATTTCCAAAAGCTTTTTTTTTATTCTCTTATTGTACCTTTTTTATAGCATCCTTGTTTCTCTGAGGATGCTAATTATTGCTTTCTTTAAAATTAATTTTCTTCTCCTAGTTTTTTCTTTTCTCTCCGCTTTTTATGTTGTAGGCCTTTCTCAAAAATCTAGGCCATTTTCCTTCTGTTCATTTTTTTAGAAGATTTATTTATTTATTTGAGAGAGAGAGAGCAGGGGGAGGGGCTGAGGGAGAGGAAGAATCTCAAGTAGACTTCCCTCTGGGCACAGAGACCGATGAGGGGCTCACTTCTACGACCCTGAGATCATGACCTGAGCTGAAATCAAGTGTCAGATGCTTAACAGACTGAGCCACCCAGGAACCCCTACCTTCTGTTCATTTTTTTAAAGATTATATTTATTTACTTGAGAGAGTGAGAGAAAGAGAGAGAGCACAGAGGGAGAGGAAGAAGGAGACTCCCCACTGAGCAGAGAGCCTGATGGGGCTCAATCCCAGAACCCTGGGATTATGACCTGAGCTGAAGGCAAATGCTTAACCAACTGAGGCACCCAGTCGCCCCCCTTCTGTTCAGTTTTAAGACTAAAATGATTGGAAGACTGATTGGAAGTCTTCCGTGATTGGGCAAGCTTGATGACTACTGGAGTTCAACCTATGGACAGGATGTTTTTTCCATGGGGAAATATACGTGTGTGTGTGTGTGCGTGTGTGTGTGTGTGTGTGTGTGTGTGTGTGTGTGTGTGTGTTTCTCTACCCCCTCTGCTGCCAGGGCCATTGAGATTCTCCAGAGGACAATCCATTCTCCTCTCCTGAGGGTGTAAGTGTGGCAGCTGGTATTCTGGGGTAGGTGAAGGGGACTGAGTGCCTCACTATTCAGGATGCAGCCTTTCATGTATTTCCTGTCTTTTCAGTTGGCCATCTCCCCCAAGCCCTCTGCCAAGCCTGCTGTCTCTGAACTCAAAGGCCCTGGGTTCAATTGCTCTCAAGAATAAATCTCTTCTCTCCCACCAAAGTGAGAGAGGGGTAGTCACCTGGCTGGGCAGGGTTGGGTCCTAGAGCTTGAACTGATCCTTTTACAGATGTTCAACGTATTAGCCTGTTCAATTATGGCACATGTCTACCTTCTTTGCACCTGATACCTCTGGGCTTTTCATCTCTTCTGGGTTCTTAAGAGTGAATAAGATTGCTTCTCACTAATATACCCATCCACAGACACTTAAGTTTGTTTGTTTTAAGCTTTCTCTGCTCTGCTAAATCAATTCCCAACATCCCATATAGTTTTTGTCTTATTTATATGTTGTGGCTTGGGATTATGTATGTTTTCCTAGTTTTACCAGTGATGGAATGCATATTTTATTCTAGTCCTTCTTAGTGCTTCAGTGATATTTTTACAGAAAGTAAGCAGAAATGTCAATTTGAAACCAGAAGATCCTGCCCTTTCCTGTTGCAGGTTGCATGGAGTCAGCTCCTGGGTCTCTGACACCTGAAAACTGAGAGCTTCTTCACATCCCATCCTATACCTGGTGGCCGTCACCGTGCCACAAAATGAATATTGAATTACACCATAAATGCTATGGATATTGTTTGGATTACCATGAGAAAAAGGTAAAGAAAGAAGGTCAGAGAGGTTCATGAATGTTCAAGGAAGGCAAAAAAGATGGTCAAAAAGTTAAGCTCTGCCATAAACAGCACCATGCTGAGAAAAGACAAATGAAAAAGATTATCAAGGTGCATGAAGAGAGGGGCACCTGGGTGGTTCAATCATTAAGTGTCTGCCTTCAGCTCAGGTCATGATCTCAGGGTCCTGGGATCGAGTCCTGAGTCCTGCATTGGGCTCCCTGCTCAGCTGGAGAGCCTGCTTCTCCCTCTCCCTCTGCCTGCCACTCTGCCTACTTGTACTCTCTCTCTATCAAATAAATAAACAAAATCTTTAAAAAAAAACGATGCATGAAGAGAGAAACCCCAAACAAAAGAATGATGAATAGACTCCACAAGGAGCAGTACCTGCATATCTGCTGGAGAGAGAGGGACGGTCCATGCTAAAGTGCTTTCCAATATGATTAACAAAAATGAAAATAGATAGCGGGAAACTGGGAAGTTCCTCTGCCAAGAGCTCATGCCCAGGGAGAAACAGAAGTGTTCAAAGTTATTTGAACAGGAAAGAGAAAGAAGAAAGCGTGGAAGAGGATGGTTACTAAGTAGGCTACGTTGGAAATGGCTTAACTCAAAAACCACTTAAATATGAAAGATTCATTAGGCCAATGGACTTACTTTTCAAAAAGGCCCACAACACAACCTGAACTGGAAGCCACCTTTGCCTGCCAATACTTAGTGTCAAGAAGAATCTCTCATTCCCACTATGTACAACTTTGAGTGTTATTACTAAAGGTCTGGCCATCGAGGTGAATGTGAGTGAGTTGGGTATTGTGACACAAGGAGGCAAGGTTACTGGGGGAAAATATGCCCAGGTCACCAACAGTCCTGAAAATGACAGATGCATAAATGCAGTTTTATTGCTTTGACAGCAGTTTCATACAAGTAACTCCTTAGGATTATTGAAAATAGTACACCAGTCAGGAAAACCGCCATTACTGTGATGTTTCTGAATACTACCAAGCAGTTTTATGTGTCTGCAATCATTGAGAGAACTATTTATTCTATTGTAAAAAAAAAAAGATTAAAATAGACAAATTTTACAAAAAACAAAAAAAACAGGAGATCCTCATCCTTCCTTGCCCCTTCCACTTCCACTGCTTAATTCACATCCTCATTGATTCTCACCTGTACCTTTTAAATATCTTCTAGCTGCTTTTCTGGTCTCCAATTTCTTGCCCCTCTAATTCATCCTTCACAGATAATCTGATCTGATTGCATCCCTCCCCAACTCAGAAACGTTTGGCTACTCACAACAAAAAGAACTGAGTCCTTCCCAGTTTGGTTTCAACCATCCTTTCCAGTCTTTCATTTACCATTAGACTCATAAACTCTGTGTTCCAACAAGCATCTATTGTAAAAGTTACCATATGCCAGGTCCATACTAGGCATTTGTGGATACAAAGATGAAAATACAGTTCATGCTCTCAGAAACCTCAGAGTCACAGACAGGTAAAAGCTGTTTATCATCCCCATATCTGTCTTTTAAAATTCTGTCCATTCAAAGTCAACCTCAAGCAACAAGCCTCCTTTATCTTCATTTTGGAATTAATCTCTTCCATCCCCGGGCTCCCCTGAGCATTTTCCCTGTACTGCTATTAGAATACTGAATCCAGATTGCCTTGAATATGCCTGTAGATGTGTCTGTCTCCCTCACCTGAAGTAGGACTCCTTAGTAGTAGGGACAACAGAGATCTCTGTTACATCAGGAAAGTGTTTTGCATAAAGCAGAAACTCAATAAAAATGTATTGAAAACATCAAGTTTTCCTGTTACTGAATTCAAGGAAGAAATGTTCAGTTGGTGTGTATATAAGGGACACTGAACTGCTTTATTTATTCTTTTGACATTCAAACATTTATTAACCTGCTGTGGACCAGGCCCTGTGCCCTACACTGTGGTGACAGAGATGAAAAAGGAACAGTTGTGTCCTGAAGTGGCTCACAGTCCAGCAAGGAGACAGTAGTGCAAACAATTGCAAAAGCCTGAGGCAGGGGCTCTAATAGAGGCGGGGCAGGGCAGAAAGAACTTAGAGCCCTGCCTGGGAAGGGGGCAGGCACCAGAAAGGAGGTGACCTCCAGCCAAGATGTGAAGGATGGAGAGCAGTTCCCTAGAGAGAAAAGGAATAAAAAGGAAATCCTAACGGATGTTATTTCCACTTTTGGCTATAGTGAAGGGTTGGGGGGACCATAGTTTTTGTTCAAACAGATTCATCCTTTGAATATTCAAATGCTTGTGAAGGACCTACTGTGGGCCAGGTCCCATGCTAGGCAGATATTTTTAATATAAATTATCTAAAAAGTGGGTGAAAAAAAAGGAGAAGCACATTTTAATTTAAAGGGTTTTATAAAAAGCTGCAATAATGTAGTCCAGATAAGTGTTCTGATGATTTCTTAATTCAGAGAAAAAGCTTAGAAGAATGCATGGAGATAATGTATCCATTACTCAGTTTCTTTCAAATATCTGCTGTCCCCCACAAGCGTTTGGCAAGAGCTGCTTTGCAATCAATTCCTGGTTGAATTCTCTGATGAGGGTCGGAAACGCCGTTATTCTGAGTCGTTGATTAAAGAGGGATTCGCATGCTGTATATACCAGATGCGCAGGAGGTGGGGCTGGCGGCCTGTGCTGAATGATTAGGAGCCTGATTTGTATTCTCTCTCAGAGGCAGAGGCAGTAAACTTCTCATAGTGGCTGAGGAAAGAAGTGTGTGTGTAATACTGACTTCATGCCAGGCACCATGCTAGACACATTATCTTCTTATATCTTCACTCTAATCCTTTTGAGATAGATGTGTTATGGAGATGTCTGGTAACACAAGAAGTATTTATTTTCTTTTATCTGTTATTATTGTGATTATTTATTTTAAAATTTTAGCAGGGCAACTGCCAGTCAGTTTTCAGTATAAGTAGACACAGTCACCTTGGGGCATATCTTTCTGTCTATGGAATGGTTACTTGAATAGTCTGTCTTGCTTGTATAAAATGTAAGGACAAGTAAGCACTGCATGCCCCAAGGAAGGTTATATAACAGCAGCAGTTTTGTGATTGACTCTGTTTTTCCCTCCTAATCTCTCTGAATCTGTGGAGCTTGTTGGTAGAAAGGGACTGTGAATATCCAGGAAGCTAAGGGGTAAAGACCCTTCTTTTTTTTTTTTTAATTTTTTTATTGTTATGTTAATCCCCATACATTACATCATTAGTTTTAGATATAGTGTTCCATGATTCATTGTTTGTGCATAACACCCAGTGCTCCATGCAGAACGTGCCCTCCTCAATACCCATCACCAGGCTAACCCATCCTCCCAACCCCCTCCCCTCTAGAACCCTCAGTTTGTTTTTCAGAGTCCATTGTCTCTCATGGTTCTTCTCCCCCTCCGATTTCCCCCCCTTCATTCTTCCCCTCCTGCTACATTCTTCTTCTTCTTTTTTTCTTT
The DNA here is from genome assembly GCF_004348235.1 of Phoca vitulina. Lineage (NCBI taxonomy): Eukaryota > Metazoa > Chordata > Mammalia > Carnivora > Phocidae > Phoca > Phoca vitulina. Next base: position 9,756,628 of record NW_022589705.1, read on the forward strand.
CTTAACATATATTGCATTATTTGTTTCAGAGGTACAGATCTGAGATTCAACAGTCTTGCACAATTCACAGCACTTACCAGAACACATACCCTCCCCAGTGTCCATCACCCAGTCACCCCATCCCTCCCACCCCACCCCCCACTCCAGCAACCCTCAGTTTGTTTCCTGAGATTAAGAATTCCTCATATCAGTGAGAAGACCCTTCTTTTTGAGGTTCAACATTATTAGAACTTCTTTGAATGAATTCTCCCCTAACTTAAATGTTAACTTCACAAGAGCAGGGTTCACCTCTGTGTCTACAGGACCTAGATGGTGGCTAGCACCAGTAGGTGCTCAATAAATATTGTTGAATGATTCTTATCTCTCAATTCTTTCTTCCATACCCTTGCTCCTAAGTTTTCCAGACTAACATTTTTTTTGAGAGAGAGAGAGGTAGAGGGAGGGGCAGAGGGACAGAGAGAATCTTAAGTAGGCTCCATTCCCAGAGCAAAGCTCAACACAGGGCTCAATCCCATGACCCTGAGATCATGACCTGAGCCAAAATCAAGAGTTGGATGCTTAACTGAATGAACCACCCAGCACCCCCAGACTAAACTTCTACTCTTCCTTTTTTATTAACTCTGTTCACTCATATTCCTGAAATTATTAACCAAAAATTTTAGCAGCTTCTACAATTTCTTTATACATTCACAGTCAATTAAAAACAACAAAGTCGTGTCCTCAAATAGAAGAGAATATTTGTCTTATTTGTTATAACCAGAGAAATGTGCAACCAGATTATCTAACATTTATGCCAAGTTGTTTAAGTAGGCTAAAAAGAGGTGGTAGGTAATAAGAAGGTATATTAGGCAGTTCCTACTTCTGAATTTAGTAGTAATTTTTCTTCACTGGAATCTATGATAAATTTGTTGTTTTGAAATAGCATTTTGTTTATAAAAAGATTTAAACCTAAGCCTTCAAATGGCTTTAGCTGAATTCCATTCAAAGTGCTTTTAAATTACTTTGTCATCATTATTTTGATGTTTTTAGAACTCTGTATAAAACCACAAGATGACGGAATTAGAAAAATTTGATTTTAGCCTGTCAATAATCTGTTAGCTATGATTTGAGAGGAAGTCAATGTCTTTTCAATTCAATTCAACAAACACATAATGAAAACCAACTGTGTGCTAGACTAAATGACATAAAAAAAAGATAGAAAAATGTAAAACAAAGTCCCTGCCTCTAAGCTTATAGTCTAGTAGGGAGAGACAAATGACTTAGGCAATGGTTCTAGTGCAGAGAGAAGAGATGGAACCAGATCTAAGGACTGCTCTTTTATAGGATGGAGGCAGTGTCTATCCACTGAAACAGGAGAGAAGACAGAGCACACATTTACAAATATAGATAGTTTCTATTCTTTTTTTTTAATATAGTTTCTGTTCTGAATTGATGTGAGGTTCATTCCATCTTAATCTTTTTTCATTTAATCCCTCTATTACTATTATGTGTAGGATCAGATTCAGGGCTATACTATTTACGTTTAGAATAGGCTTAAAGGAGAAATGCTGGCCTTCAGTCTTGCCTAGAATTTCTATCTGAGGAATTGAGACGAACAATGATGGGCAGACAATTAAACAGCCAATTATGCTGCTTCCTTGATTAAAGATGTAAATGAAGTTTGTTCCAATTTATTCTATACACTATCATAAATATTTTTAAATTGCTATAAGAGGTCTTAGCTGGAAAAAAAAAAATGCTCTTAGCTGTATTTCATCTTTTGGTCAGGTACCTGTCTTTGGAAAAGAGACCAAGGAAGAGCAACCTTCAGACCAGATATTCTAGAAATCACTACTATTCTGACAGGCACCTCTCCTGTTATGTCAATCAAGAGATGTCTGAAAAATATCAAATTCAGGAAGGTTTTCACATTTTCCCTGACACTGTCCTTTTTTAAATATGTTCCAGCTATGCTATGCTAAGCACCTTCCCTACATTATCCCAGTTAATCTCACAACAATGCTATAAAGAAGGTTTTACTTTCTTACCTCATTTTAAATGAAAAAAAATTGAGTCATAAAGCCACCAGAGTGTGAGGCCCATGTGGGTGGATGTCATTTTTGTTTGTTTGTTTGTTTGTTTTATTCCTTGATTTGTCCCCAATGCCTAGAACAGAGCCTGGAATTACACAGATGTTCATAAATACTTGTTGAATGAATGAAAGGATGGATGACTAAATGGTAAAGAATTTTCTCAAGGTCACATAGATAGTAAAGGGTAGAGTCAGGACTTCAACTCAGGTCTGTTTGATTGCAAATCCTCTGTTTCTATCTCTTATACCCTATTATGCCCGCATGGCTTGAAACTGCCTTTTCAATCCAGACAGGTGAAAGATCAGAGTATCCAATATTTCCAGAGGCACCATTTGGCAGGCTGACCCAGTTAGTTTGGCCAAGAAGCTAGATTAGGAGTGGAGGGAGCAGTCCCTGTTTTGAGGGGATCCAAAAGCAGGGATAGTGATGGCTAATTCACTCTTAGATTCCATCAAAGTTGGAGTCTAAAGATATGTTGTGAAGGTTAAATAATATCCTATATGTCATGGCCTTGGTCTGTATTTGAGACATAGTAAGCACTTAATACATAGTTGCAGGAAATAAGGAGGTGACTATAAATTTTGTAGAACATACTAGGTGCTACTATGATTTTGGAAGCAAATGATGGTAGAGCTTTAGACTGTAAAACCAATACCCGACATGGTTGACTCACACAATAAACAATCATTTGGAAGACTGAATGTGCTTCCTATTTTAATATAACGAGGATAATGGGAAATATATTTTTAAAATTCTATTGTAAGCACTTTACAAATCCAAACTCACCCCTTGGGAAACGCTTTGAGATATAGATATCGTCATCACAGATGATTCCATAGATTTGATTTCAGTCTGCTAGTAATTGATTTGAGAGGTAACGGCAGCACAGAAATGCTAAGTAACTTGCCAAGATCCCACAGCTGGTTGGTGCAGAGTTAAGATGGAACCCCAAACAGTCTGGCATCCAGTCCGTGCTCTTAACCAGTACGCTCCAGCAAAGGGAGGAGTGTGGTCAGGCCTCATTCCTACGCTGCCTGGGACCCAGAATTGGCTCTCTCTATGGCTTTAGGGTAGAGACTGTATAACAAATAGACAACAGAGTACAGATTTGTAATCCTCCTGATGGAGCCAGGGTGGGCTCATGGGCCCACCTTAAGCTTTTTTGCACACCTGGAGTAACAATGCCTGTACCACCTACTACTCAGAGTAGTTAAGAGCAGTATAGGACACCGATATATACAGAAGTCTATAGTAAACTTTATTTTATTTATTTATTTATTTATTTCAAGTATAATTAACATATAGTATTATATTAGCTTCAGGTGTGCAATATAAAGATTCAGTAATCCTATATATTTCTCAGTGCTCAACAAGATAAGTGCTTTATCTGTTTTACCCAAGCCCCACCCACCTCCCCTTTGACAACCATCCATTTGTTCTCTGTATTTAAGAGGCTGTCTTTTGTTTGTCTCTTTTCTTTGTTTGCTTTTTTCTTAAATTCCACATATGAGTGAAATCATATGGTATTTGTCTTTCTCTGACTGACTTATTTCACTTAGCGTGATACCCTCTAGATCCATCCATGTTGTTGCAAATGGCAAGATTTCATTCTTTTTTATGGCTGAGTAATATTCCAGTGTGTGTGTGTGTGTGTGTGTGTGTGTGTGTGTATACACTTTATATATATATAAACTTTAAAGTTCCATGCACAAGTAGAAAACTGTTTTTCATTATCCTCCTTTAAAATTTTTCTCTTAGCGGTTTTAGATTACTCAGCCTGAGTATAAACTCTTTAAGGGCAGGGTCTGAATTCGGGTTTCCTTTTAGGTCTCTCTCAGGGGCAAGCACGGGGCTCTGCACTCACAGGAGAGTCTCATAAATGTTCATCAGCCATCCTCACATGGCTCTTTGGGAAGAATACTTGGAGCCTCAGCATTTTGTTTTGTTTTTTTTTAGTTTTTATTTTATTTTATTAAAAATATAATGTATTATTTGTTTCATGGGTACATGTCTGTGATTCATCAGTCTTACACAATACACAGCACTCACTCACATACCCTCCCCAATGTCCATCCCAGCCACCCCATCCTTCCCCCACCCCGCCCCTCCAGCAACACTCAGTCTGTTTCCTGAGATTAAGAGTCTCTTATGGTTGGTCTCTTTCTCTGGTTTTGTCTTGTTTCATTTTTTTCTTCTCTTCCCCTATGATCCTCTGCCTTGTTTCTCAAATTCCACATATGAGTGAGATCATATGATACTTGTCTTTCTCTGATTGACTTATTTTGCTTAGCATAATACCCTCTAGTTCCATCCATGTCATTGCTAATGGCCAGATTTCAATTTTTTGATGGCTGCATAATATTCCATTGTGTATATATGCCACATCTTCTTTATCCATTCATTTGTCAATGGATATCTGGGCTCTTTCCATAGTTCGGCTATTGTGGATATTGTTACTATAAACATTGGGGTGCAGGTGCCCCTTTGATCACTACATTTGTATCTTTGGGGTAAATACCCAGTAGTGCAATTGCTGGGTCATACAGTAGCTCTATTTTCAACTTCTTGAGGAACCTCCATACTGTTTTCCAGAGTGGCTGCACCAGCTTGCATTCCCACCAACAGTGTAGGAGGGTTCCCCTTTCTCTGCATCTTCGCCAACATCTGTCATTTCCTGACTTGTTAATTTTAGCCATTCTGACTGGTGTGAGGTGGTATCTCATTCTGGTTTTGATTTGTATTTCTCTGATGCCGAGTGATGTTGAGCACTTTTTCATGTGTCAGCCATTTGTATGTCTTCTTTGCAGAAATGTCTGTTCCTGTCTTCTGTCCATTTCTCAATTGGATTATTTGTTCTTAGTGTGTTGAGTTTGATAAGTTCTTTATAGATTTTGGATACTAGCCCTTTATCTGATATGTCATTTGTCATATATATGTCATATATCTTCTCCCATTCTGTCAGTTGTCTTTTAGTTTTGTTGACTGTTTCTTTGTGCAAAAGTTTTTATCTTGATGAAGTCCCAATAGTTCATTTTTGCCTTTGTTTCCCTTGCCTTTGGCAATGTGTCTAGGAAGAAGTTACTTCAGCCGAGGTCGAAGAGGTTGCTGCCTGTGTTCTCTTCAAGGATTTTGATGGATTCCTGTCTCACATTTAGGTCATTCATTGATTTTGAGTTTATTTTTGTATGGTGTAAGGAGGAGCATCAGCAGTTTTGATTAATGTCCCTCCCACCTGTTTGATTTGATTATATTTAAATGAAACCCCAAGAAGACATACAAATGGCTAACAGACACATGAAAAAATGTTCATCATCATTAGCCATCAGGGAAATTCAAATCAAAACCACATTGAGATACCACCTTACACCAGTTAGAATGGCAAAAATGAACAGGGAAAGAAACAACAAATGTTGGAGAGGTTGTGGAGAAAGGGGAACCCTCTTACACTGTTGGTGGGAATGCAAGTTGGTACAGCCACTTTGGAAAACAGTGTGGAGGTGCCTCAAAAATTTAAAAATAGAGCTACCCTATGACCCAGCAATTGCACTCCTGGGTATTTACCCCAAAGACACAGATGTAGTGAAAAGAAGGGCCATATGCACCCCAATGTTCATAGCAGCAATGTCCACAATAGCCAAACTGTGGAAAGAGCTGAGATGCCCTTCAACAGATGAATGGATAAAGAAGATGTGGTCCATATATACAATGGAATATTACTCAGCCATCAGAAAGGATGAATACCCAACTTTTACATCAACATGGATGGGACTGGAGGAGATTATGCTAAGTGAAATAAGTCAAGCAGAGAAAGTCAATTATCATATGGTTTCACTTATTTGTGGGACATAAGGAATAGCATGGAGGACATTAGGAGAAGGAAGGGAAAAATGGGGGGGGAATTGGAGGGAGAGATGAACCATGAGAGACTATGGACTCTGAGAAACAAACAGGGTTGGGGGGGGAGGGGGGATTGGTTAGCCCGGTGATGGGTATTAAGGAGGGCACGTACTGCATGGAGCACTGGGTGTTATATGAAAACAATGGATCGTGGATCACCACATCAAAAACTAATGATGTATTGTATGGTGACTAACATAACATAATAAAATTAAAATAAATAAATAAAGTTCTTTTGTTCTATGTTTGAAAATAAATAAATAAATAAATAAATAAATGAAACCCCAAGACTATACTGTCTAATAAGGTGGGAAAGAATTAGTTGCTGTCCATCAGCTTCCTAGAAGCATGTTCATGGGACAGGGTCTGGATAGTATCTTAGTTCCTTGTTGAGGCCTTTAGAGTTTATGTCTTTGGGACATAAATGCCTAATTAAAGCAAACAATTAAATACAAAAACCAACTAGTCCCTTCACTGAAGTGCAGTCAGCTTTTGCTATCTTTCTTTTCCTTACTGAAATGGTGACAAAGGCTGTTTAGGATCATTGGCAAACATATCTTATTTCAAGGAATCCTCCATCATCCTGCTGACATCTTCCAATTCCTTGAAAAACATGTAAATGGCTCCCAATATCAAAACCTCAAAATAAATGAAGCAAAAGTTGAGAGAATTAAAGGAAGAAATGGACAAATCCTCAATCCTAGTTGGATATTTTAAAACTCATCACACAGTAATTGATAAAATCAAGTAGACAAAATAAGTAAAGATATAAGAGGCTTGATCACTATCAACAGGGCCTAATTGACATTTATAGAATGTTATACTGTATCCCAAACCACATAATACACATCATTTTGAAGTGCACATAGAATATTTATTAATATAGACCATATTTATTGAAAATAAATTTCAAAGGATCAAAATTATATAGAGTCTGTTTTTTATCCATGGCTAAATTTAATTCTAGAAAAGCTCCAAATGTTTAGAAATTAAGCAATAATAACCAAAGGTCAATGAAGTAATCACAAGAGAAATAAGAAAATATTTCTAACTGAATGGCGATAATTTCACAACATATTAAAAGCTGTGGGATGTAAGCAAAGCTGTGCATATAGGGAAATTTATTGTTTTAAATCCTTTATTAGAAAAAGAAGAAAGTCCTAAAAATCAGTGATCTAAGCTTACTTCCACCTTAATAAGCTGGAAAAAGAAGAACAAATTAAATCCAAAATAAGTAGAAGAAAATAAATAATAAAAATAAGAACAGAAATCAATTAATTTTTTAAAAGGACAAACAGCAAATAAAATCAACAGAAGCAGATATTGATTATTTGAAGGGATTAACAAAATTGATAAAATCCACCTACACTGATTGTGAAGGTTATAAAATGTGGTTGAAATTTTATACCCTTTCCATCAAGAGCTGTAATCTGTATTCCTTTCCCTTCATCTGAGTTGGTCTTGGTGACTTTGCTTGTAACCAGTAAAAGTTGATAGAAGTAGCACTGCTGGGAGAGGAGCAAGATGGTGGAGGAGTAGGCGACCTAAATCTCGTCTTGTCCCAGGAATTCAGCTAGATAGGTATTAAACCATTCTGAACACCTATGAACTCAACAGGAGATTGAGGAAAAGAATAGCAGCAACGCTCTGAACAGAAAAGCAACCACTTTCTGGAAGGTAGGACGTGTGGAGAAGTGAATCCTAGGCGATATACGGGAAGATAGACGGCGGGGGAGGGGGCCTCTGTCAGCTGCCACAGGCAAGTGATAGAGCAGCAGAGCACAAAATCGGAACTTTTAGAAGTCTGCTCTGCTGAGGGATGTCGCACCAGTGGCTAAGTGGGGGGTGAAACCCTTGCTGGGACAGTGTGGTCTCAGGGCCCTCAGGGTCACAGAAAGACCGGGGGTGCCTGAGTGCAGCAGAGCACCCAGGTATCAGAGCGGGGAAGCCGCTGCAGAGATGGAGCCAAGGAGCAGGCTCTCAGCTCAGGGTTGCCATAAACCGTGATCCGCAGCACAGTCAGGCCACTACTCCTCCAGCAGGGACCCAACAAGTGGCAGATCCGGGGAGACTCCCCTTCCTCCCCTGGGAGGAGTGGCGCAGGAATGCACCACAGGGATCTGCTGGGTTTGAAGACTCCATGCGGGGTCATGTGCCAGAGATAGAAATGCTTGGTCACAGGCCGGGTGAGAACGGAGTGTGGCGGGAGAATGGGGAGATGGGAGTGATTGACTGCTTTACTCTGGGGATGCACTGAGGAGTGGGGCCCTGAGTTCTTGGCTCCTCTGGGGCAGAGATTGGAAGGCCACCATTTTGACTCTAGTCCTCCAAAGCTGTACGGATAGCTTGCAGGGAACAAAAGCTACCAAGAGCAAACACAAGCAGATTAGTTAGCCCAGCCCTGGCAAGGGTGGGGCAATTCCGCCAACAGCAAAGACATTTGAGAATCATTGCAACAGGCCCCTCCCCCAGAATATCAGCAAGAACACCCAGCCAAGACCAAGTTTACCGATCAATGAGAATGGCAGAACTCCAGCGCTATGGGAATACTGCACATAGAATTCATGGCTTTATTCCCATGATTCTTTAGTCTTTCAAAGTTAATTTTTTTAATTTTCTTTTTTCTTTTTCTATTTTTTTTTTAATTTTTCTTTTTCCCTTTTTCAACCAACATCTTATCAATCCCTTTTTTAAAAATCTTTTTTATTTTTCATTTTTAGAGTCATATTCTATCCCTTCATTGTAGTTAACCTTATTTTTGGTATATATATAAGTTGTTCTCTCTTTAAAATTTTGGGATACACTTTCTTCTAACAAACTATACCCTAAATCTCTAGTGTATGGCTTTGTTCTAGTCTCCTGCTTGATCACATTCGCTTCCTGTTTGTTTGTTTTTTAATTTCTCTTCTTTCTTTTTTCAACCAACTTCATATCTTATCAATTCCTTTTATAAAATCTTTTATAATTTTCATCTTTACAGTCATATTCCATCCCTTCATCGTATTTACCCTTATTTTTGTGCATATATGTTTTTCTTTCTTTAAAATCTTGGGAGGCAGTTTCTTCTAACAGACCAAAATATGCCCAGAATCTAGTGTGTGGCACTAATCTATTCACCAGCCTGATCATATATGAACATAATTCTTTTTTTTCTTTTTTTCTTTTTCTTTTTCTCTTTCTTTTTTCTTTATTTCTTTTTTTTTCCCCCAATTTCAGGTCTCTTCTGATTTGTTTAGTGTGTATTTTTCTGGGGTCATTGTTACCCTGCTAGCATTTTGTTCTCTCATTCATCCATTCTTCTCTGGACAAAATGACAAGACGGAAAAACTCACCTCAAAAAAAGAAGACGAGGCAGTACTGACTGCCAGGGACCTAACAATACGGATATTACTAAGATGTCAGAACTAGAGTTCAGAATGACGATTATAAAGATACTAGCTGGACTTGAAAAAAGCATGGAAGATACTAGAGAAACATTTCTGGAGAAATAAAAGAACTAAAATCTAACCAAGTCAAAATCAAAAAGAGTATTAATGAGTTGCAATCAAAAATGGAGGTTCTAACTGCTAGGATAAATGAGACTGAAGAGAGAATTAGTGATATAGAAGACCAAATCATGAAGAATAAAGAAGTTGAGAAAAAGAGAGATAAACAACTACTAGATCAGGAGGACAGAATTCGAGAGATAAGTGATACCATAAGACGAAACAATATTAGAATAATTGGGATCCCAGAAGAAGAAGAAAGAGAGAGAGGGGCAGAAGGTATATTGGAACAAATTATAGCAGAGAACTTCCCTAATTTGGGGAAGGGAACAGGCATCAAAGTCCAGGAGGCACAGAGAACCCCCCTCAAAATCAATAAAAATAGGTCAACACCCCAACATCTAATAGTAAAACTTACAAATCTCAGAGACAAAGAGAAAATCCTGAAAGCAACTCGGGACAAGAGGTCTGTAACCTACAATGGTAGAAACATTAGATTGGCAACAGACCTATCCACAGAGACCTGGCAGGCCAGAAAGGACTGGCATGATATATTCAGAGCACTAAATGAGAAAAATGCACAGCCAAGAATACTATATCCAACTAGGCTGTCATTAAAAATAGAAGGAAAGATAAAAAGCTTCCAGGACAAACAAAAACTAAAGGAATTTGCAAACACGAAACCAGCCCTACAAGAAATATTGAAAGGGGTCCTCTAAGCAAGGAGAGAGCCTAAAAGTAACATAGACCAGAAAGGAACACAGACAATATACAGTAACAGTCACCTTACAGGCAATACAATGGCACTAAATTCATATATTTCAATAGTTAGCCTGAATGTAAATGGACTAAATGCCCCAATCAAAAGACACAGGCTATCAGATTGGATTAAAAAACAAGACCCATCGATATGCTGTCTGCAAGAGACTCATTTTAGACCCAAAGACACCCCCAGATTGAAAGTGAGGGGGTGGAAAGCCATTTACCATGCAAATGGACACCAAAAGAAAGCTGGGGTGGCAATCCTTGTATCAGAAAAATTAGATTTTAAACCAAAGACTATAATAAGAGAGAGGAAGGACACTATATCATACTTAAAGGGTCTATCCAACAATAAGATCTAACAATTGTAAATATCTATGCTCCTAACATGGGAGCAGCCAGTTATATAAGCCAATTAATAACAAAAGCAAAGAAACAAATCAACAACACTACAATAATAGTGGGGGACTTTAACACCCCCGTCACTGAAATGGACAGATCATCTCAGCAAAAGATAAACAAGGAAATAAAGACTTTAAATGACACACTGGAGCAAATGGACTTCACAGATATATTCAGGACATTCCATCCCAAAGCAACAGAATACACATTCTTCTCTAGTGCCCATGGAACATTCTCCAGAATAGATCACATCCTAGGTCACAAATCAGGTCTCAACCAGTACCAAAAGATTGGGATCATTCCCTGCATATTTTCAGACCACAGTGCTTTGAAACTAGAACTCAATCACAAGAGGAAAGTCAGAAAGAACTCAAATACATGGAGGCTAAAAGGCATCCTACTAAAGAATGAATGGGTCAACCAGGAAATTAAAGAAGAATTTAAAAAAATCATGGAAACCAATGAAAATGAAAACACAACTGTTCAAAATCTTTGGGATGCAGCAAAGGCAGTCCTAAGAGGAAAGTATATAGCAATACAAGCCTTTCTCAAGAAACAAGAAAGGTCTCAAGTACACAACCTAACCCTACACCTAAAGGAGCTGGAGAAAGAACAGCAAATAAAGCCTAAACCCAGCAGAAGAGAAATAATAAAAATGAGAGCAGAAATCAGTGAAATAGAAACCAAAAGAACAGTAGAACAGATCAATGAAACTAGGAGCTTGTTCTTTGAAAGAATTAACAAGATTGATAAACCCCTGGCCAGACTTATCAAAAAGAAAAGAGAAAGGACCCAAATCAACAAAATCATGAATAAAAGAGGAGAGATCACAACCAACACCAAAGAAATACAAACAATTATAAGAACATATTATGAGCAACTATATGCCAGCAAACTAGATAATCTGAAAGACATGGATGCATTTCTAGAGATGTATCAACTACCGAAACTGAACCAGGAAGAAATAGAAAACCTGAACAGACCTATAACCACTAAGGAAATTGAAGCAGTAATCAAAATCTCCCAATAAACAAGAGCCCAGGGCCAGATGGCTTCCCAGGGGAATTCTACCAAACATTTAAAGAAAAATTAATACCTATTCTTCTGAAATTGTTTCAAAAAATAGAAATGGAAGGAAAACTTCCAAACTCATTTTATGAGGCCACCATTACCTTGATCCCAAAATCAGACAAAGATCCAATCAAAAAGGAGAATTACAGACCAATATCCCTGATGAACATGGATGCAAATATTCTCACCAAAATACCAGCCAATAGGATCCCCAGTACATTAAAAGGGTTACTCACCACGACGAACTGGGATTTATTCCCAGGCTGCAAGTTTGGTTCAACATCCGCAAATCAATCAATGTGATACAATACATTAATAAAAGAAAGAACAAGAACCATATGATCCTCTCAATAGATGCAGAAAAAGCATTTGACAAAGTACAGCATCCTTTCTTGATTAAAATTCTTCAGAGTATAGGGATAGAGGGTACATACCTCAATATCATAAAAGCCATCTATGAAAAACCCACAGCGAATATCATTCTCAATGGGGAAAAACTGAAAACTTTCCCCCTAAGGTCAGGAACACGGCAGGGATGTCCACTATCACCACTGCTATTCAACATAGTATTAGAAGTCCTAGCCACAGCAATCAGACAACAAAAGATATAAAAGGCATCCAAATCGGCAAAGAGGTCAAACTCTCACTCTTTGGAGATGATATGATACTTTATGCAGAAAACCCCAAAGACTCCACCCCAAAACTGCTAGAACTCATACGGGAATTCAGTAAAGTGGCAGGATATAAAATCAATGCACAGAAATCAGTGGCATTCCTATACATCAACAATAAGACAGAAGAAAAAGAAATTAATGAGTCGATCCCATTTACAATTGCACCCAAAACCATAAGATACTTAGAAATAAATCTAACCAAAGAGGCAAAGAATCTGTACTCAGAAAACTATAAAATACTCATGAAAGAAATTGAGGAAGACACAAAGAAATGGAAAAATGTTCCATGCTCATGGGTTGGAAGAACAGATATTGTGAAGATGTCAATGCTACCTAGAGCAATCTACACATTTAAAGCAATCCCTATCAAAATACCATCAACGTTTTTCAAAGAAATGGAACAATTAATCCTAAAATTTGTATGGAACCAGAAAAGACTCCAAATAGCCAGAGGAATGTTGAAAAAGAAAAACAAAGCTGGTGGCATCACAATTCCGGACTTAAGCTCTATTACAAAGCTGTAATCATCAAGACAGTATGGTACGGGCACAAAAACAGACACATAGATCAATGGAACAGAATAGAGAGCCCAGAAATGGACCCTCAACTCTATGGTCAACTAATCTTTGACAAAGCAGGAAAAAACATGCAATGGAAAAAAGTCTCTTCAACAAATGGTGTTGGGAAAATTGGACAGCTACATGCAGAAGAATGAAACTGGACCATTTCCTTACACCACCAAAAAAACAGACTCAAAATGGTTGAAAGACCTAAATGTGAGACAGGAGTCCATCAAAATCCTAAAGGAGAACACAGGCGGCAACCTCTTCAACCTCAGCCACAGCAACTTCTTCCTAGAAACATCGCCAAAGGCAAGGGAAGCAAGGGTAAAAATGAACTATTGGGACTTCATCAAGATAAAAAGATTTTGCACAGCAAAGGAAACAGTCAACAAAACCAAAAGACAACCAACAGAAGGGGAGAAGATATTTGCAAATGACATATCAGATAAAGGGTTAGTATCAAGATCTATAAAGAACTTATCAAACTCAACACCCAAAGAACAAATTACCCAATCAAGAAATGGGCAGAAGACATGAACAGACATTTTTCCAAAGA
>NW_022589705.1:9775109-9798784 GCF_004348235.1 Phoca vitulina
AAAGCATTTGACAAAGTACAGCATCCTTTCTTGATTAAAATTCTTCAGAGTATAGGGATAGAGGGTACATACCTCAATATCATAAAAGCCATCTATGAAAAACCCACAGCGAATATCATTCTCAATGGGGAAAAACTGAAAACTTTCCCCCTAAGGTCAGGAACACGGCAGGGATGTCCACTATCACCACTGCTATTCAACATAGTATTAGAAGTCCTAGCCACAGCAATCAGACAACAAAAGATATAAAAGGCATCCAAATCGGCAAAGAGGTCAAACTCTCACTCTTTGGAGATGATATGATACTTTATGCAGAAAACCCCAAAGACTCCACCCCAAAACTGCTAGAACTCATACGGGAATTCAGTAAAGTGGCAGGATATAAAATCAATGCACAGAAATCAGTGGCATTCCTATACATCAACAATAAGACAGAAGAAAAAGAAATTAATGAGTCGATCCCATTTACAATTGCACCCAAAACCATAAGATACTTAGAAATAAATCTAACCAAAGAGGCAAAGAATCTGTACTCAGAAAACTATAAAATACTCATGAAAGAAATTGAGGAAGACACAAAGAAATGGAAAAATGTTCCATGCTCATGGGTTGGAAGAACAGATATTGTGAAGATGTCAATGCTACCTAGAGCAATCTACACATTTAAAGCAATCCCTATCAAAATACCATCAACGTTTTTCAAAGAAATGGAACAATTAATCCTAAAATTTGTATGGAACCAGAAAAGACTCCAAATAGCCAGAGGAATGTTGAAAAAGAAAAACAAAGCTGGTGGCATCACAATTCCGGACTTAAGCTCTATTACAAAGCTGTAATCATCAAGACAGTATGGTACGGGCACAAAAACAGACACATAGATCAATGGAACAGAATAGAGAGCCCAGAAATGGACCCTCAACTCTATGGTCAACTAATCTTTGACAAAGCAGGAAAAAACATGCAATGGAAAAAAGTCTCTTCAACAAATGGTGTTGGGAAAATTGGACAGCTACATGCAGAAGAATGAAACTGGACCATTTCCTTACACCACCAAAAAAACAGACTCAAAATGGTTGAAAGACCTAAATGTGAGACAGGAGTCCATCAAAATCCTAAAGGAGAACACAGGCGGCAACCTCTTCAACCTCAGCCACAGCAACTTCTTCCTAGAAACATCGCCAAAGGCAAGGGAAGCAAGGGTAAAAATGAACTATTGGGACTTCATCAAGATAAAAAGATTTTGCACAGCAAAGGAAACAGTCAACAAAACCAAAAGACAACCAACAGAAGGGGAGAAGATATTTGCAAATGACATATCAGATAAAGGGTTAGTATCAAGATCTATAAAGAACTTATCAAACTCAACACCCAAAGAACAAATTACCCAATCAAGAAATGGGCAGAAGACATGAACAGACATTTTTCCAAAGAAGACATCCAAATGGCCAACAGACACATGAGAAAGTGCTCAACATCACTCGGCATCAAGGAAATACAAATCAAAACCAGAATGAGATACCACCTCACACCAGTCAGAATGGGTAAAACTTACAAGTCAGGAAATGACAGATGTTGGTGAGGATGTGGAGAAAGGGGAACCCTCCTACACTGTAGGTGGGAATGCAAGCTGGTACAGCCACTCTGGAAAACAGTATGGAGGTTCCTCAAAAAGTTGAAAATAGAGCTACTGTATGACCCAGCAATTGCACTACTGGGTATTTACCCCAAAGATACAAATGTAGTGATCTGAAGGGGTGTGTGCACCCCAATGTTTATAGCAGCAATGTCCACAATAGCCAAACTATAGAAAGAGCCAAGATGTCCATCAACAGATGAATGGATAAAGAAGATGTGGTATATATATACAATGGAATATTAGGCAGCCATCAAAAAAACAAACAAACAAACAAAATCTTGCCATTTGCAACATCGTGGATGGAACTAGAGGGTATTATGTTAAGTGAAATAAGTCAATCAGAGAAACACATGTATCATATGATCTCACTGATATGAGGAATTCTTAATCTCAGGAAACATACGGGGGGTTGCGGGGGGGGGGGGGGGGGGGGGGGATGGGGTGGCTGGATAATAGACATTAGGGAAGTTATGTGCTATGGTGAGCGCTGTGAATTGTGTAATGCTGATGAATCACAGACCTATAACTCTGAAACAAATAATACATTATATTTTTTAAAAAAGAAGAAGAAGAAGATGGAATGGAAAAATGAAGGGGGGAAAATCAGAGGGGGAGACAAACCATGAGAGACTATGGACTCAGAAACAAACTGAGGGTTCTAGATGGGAGGGGGGTGGGGGGATGGGTTAGCCTGGTGATGGGTATTAAAGAGGGCACGTATTGAATGGAGCACTGGGTGTTATACGCAAACAATGAATCATGGAACACTACATCAAAAACTAATAATGTAATGTATGGTGATTAACATAACATAATAAAATAAAATTAAAAAAAAAAAGAAGTAGTACTGCTTTACTTCCAAGGCGCATCAAAAAAAATGTCAAACAACTTCCTCCTGGTTTTCTTGGAGTGATCGCTCTGAAGGAAGGTTGCTATGCTGGAGGGACCACATGGAGGCACTTCATCAACAGTCCCACCCCAGCTCCCAGCCAATAGCCAGCACCGACTTCCAGCCTGTGAGGAAGCCATCTTGGAGTCCAATGGAGTCTTAGTGACTGAAGGCCCAGTTGACAACTCAATTCAACTGCATTGAAGACTCCAAGGAAGAACTGTTCAGCTGAGGTCTTCTCAAATTTCTGAACCATAAAATCATTAGTAAATTAAAGTGGTGTTTTTAAATTGCTGATGTAGGGATAAGTTGTTATGCAGCAATAGTAACCCACATACTGATTAAAAACCAAAAAGAGAAAATATAAATTTCCAATATCAGGAATGAAGAAGACAACACTAAAGATATTACACACATTAAAAGGAAAATATAACAACATTATGGAAAACTCCATGCCAATATATTTGGCAATTTAGATTAAGTGACTACATTTCTTTGATGACACGAATTACCAAAACTGATACAAGACAGAAAATCTAAAGCGATATATCCAAATGATAATGAAAAGAAATTAAATTCAAGTCTTCCCATAAAGGAAACTCCAGTTCCAGACAGTTCAACAATAAATTCAATTGAATAGTTAAGGAATAAATAATACTAATATTTACATAAACTCAGAAAATATAGAAGCTAAATAGGTACACTTTCTAACTCACCTTAAGAGGCCAGCACAATCTTGATATCAAAGGCAAAGACATTATTAAAAAACCAAACTTCAGACCATTAGACCTTCATCAACCTAGATGCAAATATTACTTTTTTCATTTTATTTTTTTAAACGCAAATATTTTTTAAAAATTTTATTATGTTATGTTAGTCACCATACAATACATCATTAGTTTTTGATGTAGTGATCCATGATCCATTGTTTTCGTATAACACCCAGTGCTCCATGCAGTACGTGCCCTCCTTAATACCCATCACCGGGCTAACCAATCCCCCCTCCCCCCTCCCCTCTAAAACCTTGTTTGTTTCTCAGGTCCATAGTCTCTCATGGTTCATCTCTCCCTCCAATTCCCCCCCCCCATTTTTCCCTTCCTTCTCCTAATGTCCTCCATGTTATCCCTATGTTCCACAAATAAGTGAAACCATATGATATTTGAATTTCTCTGTTTGACTTATTTCACTTAGCATAATCTCCTCCAGTCCCATCCATGATGATGTAAAAGTTGGGTATTCATCTTTTCTGATGGCTGAGTAATATTCCATTGTATATATGGACCACATCTTCTTTATCCATTCATCTGTTGAAGGGCATCTCAGCTCTTTCCACAGTTTGGCTATTGTGGACATTGCTGCTATGAACATTGGGGTGCCTATGGCCCTTCTTTTCACTACATCTGTGTCTTTGTGGTAAATGCAAATATTATTAACAAAATGTTAGCAAATAATATCCAGGAATCTATGAAAAGATCACACTACCTAAGCGAGTTTATCCCAGAAACACAAAGTTGGTTAAACATTGAAACGTAAATTAAGTTCAATATATAAAAACCAATTGATATAGTAGCCATTCATATATCAACTGATATAGATACCATTCATAGTAGTATCAAAAAGATAAACTATCTAGGATTAAGTATAATGAAAAATGTGCAAGATGCATTCACTGAAAACTACAAAACATTGCCAAGAGAAACTGAAAAAGACTTAAGTGAGTGGAGATATATGCCATATCCATGATTGCAGGACTCAATATTAACATAGACTTTCTTTCCAGATCAATCTATAGATGAAATGAAATACCAATGAAAATGTCACAGACTTTTTTTTTCAATTTTTTTCCAGATTTTTTAAAAGAAATGTTTTGGCTGATTCTAAGAGTTTTATGGAAATATGAGGGATCTAGAATGGTTAAAACAGTCTCTAAAAAGTTAAGAAAAGTTGGAAGGCTTATGCTACTTGATTTCAAGGACTACAGTAAAAATGTGGTAAGCAAGTTGTGTGGTGTCTGGAATAAGGATAGACAAATAGACCCAAAGGAACAAAATACAGAGTCCAAAAATAGTTCCACACAAATGAAGTCAATTGACTTTTGACCAAAGCCCAAAGTTGATTCTATGGGGAAGAAAATTCTTTTCAGCAAGTAGTACTGGAACAATGATATCTACATGGAATAAAACAAACCTGACTCTCTGTTTCACACTTTACACAAACAAAATTTGGGATGGATCATAGACCTAAATAGAAAATCTAGAACCATAAAACTTCAAGAAGAAAGCATAGGAGAATACCTTTGTATTCTTCTATACCTTGAGGAAGGCATAGATTACTGTGGACCCAAAAATCACTAGGAATATAAGAAAAAAATATTTCATAAATGTTAAAAAATCAATGTACTTCATAAATATTAAAATTTCTGCTCATCAAAAATCACTATTAAGAAAATGAATAGGAAAATGACTGGGAAAAAATATTTGAAATCCATACATGTGAAAAAGGACTTATATCCAAAATACATAAAGAATTCCTACAAATCAAGAATAATGGATAACAATTTGGTTTAAACAAGCAATAGATTTGAACAGATGCTTCACAGGAGCATATATAAGGAGATATATAAGTGTCCAATAAGCACATGAAAAAGTGCTCAACATCATGGGTCATCAGAGAAATATAAATTAAAACCACAGTGAGGTACCATTTCACATCTACTAGAATGGCTAAAAATCATAAAGATTGATAACACCAACTCAAGAGGTGAAGATATGAAACAGCTAGAATTGTCATGCATTGCTCATGAGAGAAGCTAAAATGTTACAACCGCTTTGGATAACTGGCTGTCCTTATAAATTTAAACATGAATCTACCTGTGACCCAAATATTACACTCCTAGATATTTATCCCCAAGAAACAGAAAAACAAAAAATGCCCACAAACGGCTTCTACAAGAATGTTCAGAGCAGTCTTCCTTATATGAGCCAAAAATTATAAGCAGCCATAATGTGACAGGGGAATGGATAAGCAAATTGAATTATCTTCATCCAGTGGACTACTATTTAACAGTAAAGAGGAATGTACTACGGGCATATGCGGCACTCCTGGCATGGCAGTTCTCAACAATATACTGAGTAAAAGAAGTGAAGCACAGAAGAGTACATACTTCCTGATTATACTGTATGATTTCATTTATGAAGTTCAAGAACAGACACAACTCATCTGTGGGTATGATGATCAGAAACTGCGTCTGGTGGTTGGGGAGATAGGGGATTGACTATAAAGGGGCACGTGGAAACCCTCTGGAGTAAGGGAAACATGTATCTGGTTTGGTAAATACATAGGTGTACATAAACAGTTGTCAGAACTCATCAAACTGAACACTTAAGGTCTGTGCATTGTGTTAGATGTAAATGGTACCACAACTGAAGATGTGCGCATGCGTGTAGATACACAAGAGCGCGCGTGTGCGTGCACCCGCATATACACGCACACACGCACACACGCATTTAGTATCCCAGAATTCCCCAACACTTAGTGCGGGGAGGAGGACTCAGTCTAACACTCCAGCTAAATGAAAACAAGAGAATTCATTGTGAAACAGAACCAGAACGCCCTGATCCCCACTCCCCCACCGCCCTCACTCCTGGCTCACGGGCGTCTGGCTATGGTGGGTGAGTGGGCAGGTCTGGGAACAGACACCACAGATCAGACAGGGCAGGGCTAGCCGAGCTGTCAGCTCTCCCAGGTCTGTTAAGTCTCTCCTCATTGTCTCGGCCGGGTGCACTGTTTTGGTCTGGGCTCGCACACTGATGTTTTCCTCTTCTCTGTCAACCCCCGGATTAATGCTGCCGCTAAATAAAAGCCTTCCTTCTTTTCTCCCATCACCCCATCACAGTGTTTTTCTGGTTATTTTCATGAGAAAATTCATTCCATTTCACTATATCTTGGCAGACAAAATATCTTTTTAAATGCACTCTGCATGTATTATTCCCTGTTTCTCATTCCACCTTCACAAATGTTTTTTAAGACTATTCTATGCCTGTGTTTCTCAAATTGAAATGCATATGAGTCACCTATGGATCTTATTAAAATTCCAATTCTGAGTCAGTAGATCTGGGTGGGGCATGAGTGTCTGCAATGGGGGGGGGGTATTTTATTTTTTAATTTTTTAATTTTTGTTTAAATTCAATTTAATTAACATATAGTGTATTACTGGTTTCAGGGATAGAATTTAATGATTCATCAGTTGCATATAACACCCAGTGCTCATTCCATCAAGTGCCCTCCTTAATGCCCATCATCCAGCTACCCCATCCCTCCACCCACCTCCCCTCCCCTCTCTTAAATTCCACATATGATTTCACTCATATGTGGAATTTAAGAGAGTCTGCATTTTTAAGAAATTCCCAGGTGGTGCAGATGTGTTGGTCTCAGGATCCCACTTTAAGTAGAAGGCTGTCTGTAATATGCAAGCAGTGCAATGAATCCTGTTCTCACCTATTTGCAAGGAGGGTAAGTTAATGCAGAGTGTGGTGTCAGAGAAAGATGAGAGGGAAAAAAAGCAATTCTGATTCTCCTTAGCTCTCATTTCCTGCATCTCAAAGCCTGCCCTTCATGCTTCTTGCTACATGTAACAAATGGCTCTGTTTTCCTAAGAGCTATACACACCCGCCCCCAGTGACAGCTGTCTTCTTCTAAAGATGTATCAAAGAAGGAGGGGTGGCAGGTTACTCATTATAATCACGATTTGCTCTGTCCCACATTGCAGATGGAAAAACTGAGGCATGAAGAGGCGAATTGTCTGAACTATAAACTAGAACAACATAAAGCACTACCATTCACAACTAAGATCTGATGACATTAGAACTAGGTATGTTAGCCAGGATTTTCTTAGTGGCTTATGTATCGAAATTGAAAGAGCTCCTTCCATACGGTTCTTAGAGTAAATCTTAGATAAATCCAGCATTCTAGGAACGCTCTGGATGCCATGGCAAGTCA
Organism: Phoca vitulina; assembly: GCF_004348235.1. Lineage (NCBI taxonomy): Eukaryota > Metazoa > Chordata > Mammalia > Carnivora > Phocidae > Phoca > Phoca vitulina. The sequence continues at coordinate 9,782,633 of NW_022589705.1, forward strand.
TATCTTTCCACCTCATATCTTCCAGTCTCTGACTGATAACTTACTTACTGTTTTCATTCACAAACATTTACTGAGCACCTACTAGTCCAGGCTTTGCATTGTTATTAAAAATACCAAGAACAAGCTCATTCTTTATCCTGAAGGGGAGACAGACACACAAATTTAAAAAAAAAAAATGCGATAAAGAAAGAATAGTTATGAAGCAGCTACAACCTGCCAGAGAAATTGCAGCCTTTTTCTATTGGCCTTGGTAGAGGTGGGCACGGGGTGCTTAATTCTGCCAGGGGGAACAGAGAGCCTAGAGCAGTTCCAATTGCACTCAGCCTTGAGAAGAGAGTGGGAGTTCAGAGGCGGAGAAGGCAAAGAAGGACATTCTGGGCAGGGGGAGGACAGCAGGAGCATCAGTGTGAGTGATGTGGTGTGCTCAGGCCTCTGGGTGGTCCTGGGTACCAGGAGTGAACCCCGTGGGAAACAGGAGCAGTCCCTTTTGTGTGCAGTCTTTGCACTGTCTTCACGTGCATTATGTTCATCGATCGGAGCAGCCTGCTCCTCCATCCCTAGCCAGAGCACTAATTACCTGTCAGCTGGAGTGAGGGAGGCTTAGGATGCACCTAGGAAGGGCTAGAGAGAATGTTAATCAAAGCCATTCTGAAAAAGTGATTAAAATTTCCCATGTGTTCTACAAGGCTCTGCTTCTCTGGAATTTTCAGCGCAATTATTATCGCATTCGTTGGGAGGGAGCGGCTCTCCAGAGAGGTTTCTTGAGCCGCTCTGACATTTCAGAAACAGAGCCTGCGCTCCTGGCTGGCTGAGATGGCCTGACAGTTCCTTCTGCATCTCCAACACAGTCCTGGCAGAGGCTGGCCGGACCCTTTGTTTTGGACCTGAGGCTCCCACCCACCCCCACCCTTGCCCTCACCCCCGCGGGAGCCCTCACACACCTCTGAGCTGGCATGCTCTGAGGCCTCTGGTATGCCTGAGGAATGCAGAGTTCTCAAGAATAGCTGTTTAAATGCAATGGTTCTCAAATGTCTATGTGTGTTTCATGCTCCCAAAGGGCTTGTTAAAGGTACAGGCGGTCTCCTCTTCCTGACCTGGAGATTCAGATTCAGAGACTCTGAAGCCAACCCTGAAAACCTACCTTTTTTTTTTTTTTTTTTAAAGATTTTATTTATTTGACAGAGAGAGACACAGCGAGAGAGGGAACACAAGCAGGGGGAGTGGGAGAGGGAGAAGCAGGCTTCCCGCGGAGCAGGGAGCCCGATGCGGGGCTTGATCCCAGGACCCCGGGATCATGACCTGAGCCGAAGGCAGACGCTTAACGACTGAGCCACCCAGGTGCCCCAGAAAACCTACTTTTTAAAAGCAAATGTTCCCAATGACCAGGATAGAAACCAAAGTTTGAGAATATTGGTGTGAGGGGTTGGAAATCTTTATAATTAGAGCCTCTAGACTCCCTCTGTCCACGTAATGGGTTTCCCCTCACACAGACCTGGGCTCAGTCTCTGACGTGAGAAAAAAGGTAAGGTTCTAAACATTATCAAGTACCCAGCCCACAGCAGGCCTCAAAAGTGGAAGAGAGAATGATCTTTGTTATTCTTCCTGAAGTTTTATTGCCTGGTGGAACCCCAGAGTCTAGGCTGTGACACACCCTTGTCCCATCACTTTTGTGACCTACTAAGTGACCCAGGAAATACCAAGAGCCCCTGCCCCACCCCTTGCGAATTCTGGGAATACTGCAGCCACAAGAGGATGGTCTGAGCCTTCCCACAGGACACAACGCCTCCAAGGGCTGTCCTCTGTTCACCTACAGCAGTCTCTGTGCATCGCCTGCTTGAGCCAAGGAATCCTTGAAAGCCATTTCCAGCCTGGCTAATGATGCCGTGCTTCAAACAGTGCCACCAAGATGAAAAGCAGCTCACAAATGGGGAGCCCTCCTTATTTCCACCACCACAGCCGGCAAGAAGCTCCTGCCAAGCAGGATCAAACTCCTTGGGAATATGTTGAAACGCTGATGGAAACAAGGGTCTCGGTCACGCTTCTGTCACACCTCACCTCAGTGAGAGGGGAAAGCTCTCTTGGAACGGATGTTCGTCGGTCTCAGAGACACACAAAATTGATGTCTCCAGTAGTACTGCTATTTTCACTGCAGACTTAAAGCTATATCCTCTGGTTTCTAATGCAGAAAGGAAAGGGTTGGAGGAACCATCCAGGCTTTTTCTAAAAATAATTGGAGCAGGTTGAAGGCGCTGTCTAAAAAGATGTCTGCCAAAGCTCCCTCCCACTCTTACCCACCTGAGCCTGAGCTGAGCACTGCCTAATTACCTAAATAATTTCCCTGGCTCCTGTGTTGAGGTCCAGGTGCCCTTTTTGTCCCCTGGAAGCTGAGCCATCTGTCAGACACCTCTCTCTGGCCTCCCCTGGCTTCCCTCTCACGTACACAACACTATTAGCTTGGGGACTGACAGTTCTGCTCTGATATTTGTTTTGCCTCTGACAGGTTTTTCAGCTAAGTAACAAGCAGGGGGATTCCCCTGCCCAAAGCCAGATCTAGCTTTCCATGGTTCACTCCTCCAATCTGTTAGGAAAATGATCCTGGATGCACTTAGAACAGTAAGAGACAGTGTTTTATTAGCTGTTGAATGAAGGTCAGGTCCTCCCTTCCATCCACAAAGCAAAGGATTACTTGTTTATTTCTCCAAGTAGCACTGGTTTGTCACTGGGAGCAGCAAACACATCTAGAAAAAGAAATTCATACTGTGGACCAGACCAAAGGCAGGGAAAAATAAACGTGTCTTCTGGAAACAAACCAAAAAAGCAAGTTGAATAAAATGACCATCTTTAATCCTCTAGTTATTCTTCCTCCTTTACCACCTTACACACCCAATTTGAGTTTTCCTGGGATTTAAGTAGGATCTCATGAGAGAAATGAGATAGAGCATACAGAGATGAGAGCAGGGGTAGGGAGTGAGGTGGAAGGGTGTGCACTCACCTTAAATCAGCCTGTCAAATAAACCATGTAGGGAGTCCATGCCCAGGTTCATTCATTCAATGAATCAGTGACAGGCAGCATGCAATTGCAAAATACAGGAAGAGCCAGAAATCTGGGAGCATCCTTGATGCCTCCCTCTGTCACCCTCCACATTCAACCCATCATCAATCTTGCAGAGTCTGACTCCTAACTATCCGTCAGACCCACCCACTTCTCTTCATTCCCATGGCTACTGCTCTAGTTCAGCACCATCATCTCTTGCCTGAATGACTGTCTCACAGCCTCCTAATTAGGCTCCCTGCCCTTTACAATATACTCTTCATTGCATCTGGAGAGACCTTTCATAAGCGCAAATCTCATGCCATTCTTTAGATAGAACCCTTCGAGAATGTATTTCTCCCCACTCTTCCCCAGGCCTGGCTTTTATCTCCAAAGCCCAAGATCCTTCACAGTCTAGCTCTTGCTTATTTCTCCAGCCTCAGCTCTTATGACTTCTTGCCTCAAACCCTGGGTTCCAGAAACTACGCTTCTTTTTTTTTGCGAAATAGACCATATGCTCTTTCACTTTTGGGTCATCATGCGTGCTGTTTTCTCTGCTTGAAACAGTCTTTCCTATGCTCCTAAGCTCCCTTAATTAGCTATTTGCTGCCTGAACTTTAGGTCTCAACTAAAATGTCATTTCCTCTAGGAAGCTGGCATTCAAGGCAGCTGGGTAGTCTCTCCTTTGTGCTCCCATAGCACTTTATGGATCCCTGCTTCTATTCTGTAAGCTCTAAGAGCATAGGGGTCATGGCTATTGGGGTTGTCATTGTATCCCTGGCTCTGGAGAAGAGAACAAAATAAACTTGATAAAGATTTTTTTAATAAATAAATGTCTGTATCTCTTAATTTTTCCTACTTAATGCTGGAGAGACTGCAAGTATACTTCTGTCTCATAATCATAAAATTTTTCCTCTTACTTCATGGGATTCAGAATAAACTAACATTTTTTCCTCTCTCTTCCTTCTTTTCTCCAAAGCCTGCCTGTCAAGGGAATCTCCCTTATTGCATTTTGGTGGAAAATTTTTGTTAGTGCCTTCTCTATAACAGTTTACCCCTTGAGCTACACCCAGTCCAATTCAATCTCCTGAAATCAATGTATAATATCTCAAAACCTTAACATTCTTGTCTGCACCACTTATTTGGCAATCAATCAGGTGCTGCCTTGTGATAGCTCTTCTACTCCTATTTTAAATTGTTCATATTATTACTCAACATTTCACAGCTTTATAGCATGTCTCTCAACAGTTCTGTAAGTCCCTTTAGGACTTAATCATTTTTGGGACCTCTTACAGCTTCCCTACAAGAAATCAAGTGCACCTAACAGGGAAAAATATCATTAAATGTTGAACAAATAAATGAGTATTAGGTACTCAATACAGATTAAATCTGTTTATTTTTTGGCCAGTATTGAAAGCCGGCAATTGACTTGAATTTAAGAATGACCAAGGCAGATAACTAATACTTAAAAATTATAAAATGGCCTGGCTTTAAGAGAGGAGGCAAGACTTATCTAGAATAAATTAAGCCTGCCAGATAGAATAAATGCACACAAGATAATTCTGCTCTTTCTGATATCACCCATGAGAGGAAGAGTATCTCTGCAACTGAAAGGGAATGATTCCTATCAGGAGACATCTCCCAAAACTCCACTGACCCTATAAGGGTTGCCAAGTGAAGCAGCTAAGATTCTGAGGCTTTTGTCTTAATTTGCCTTGTCCTTCTATCAAGCAATGGAAACAACTCTGGTTGGAAGTCAAGAGACTTCATACTTCAAGATCAGCTATAACTTACATTGCTTTGCCAACCAAGACATTTAATGTCTCTGAGCCTCAGTCTTACATATTTATAAGAATTATGATGCTCCAGCTGTCTATCTTGTATGCATATTGTGATGATCAACTGGAGTTGTATGTAATGACACTTTAGAAGAGTTTATTTATTTTTTAAGATTTTATTTTATTTATTTGAGAGAGAGAGTGAGAGAGAGAGCACAAGAGGGGGTAGGGTCAGAGGGAGGGGCAGACTCCCCACTGAGCAGGGATCCCGATGCAGGACTCGATCCTGGGACTGCAGGATCATGACCTGAGCTGAAGGCAGTTGCTTAACCAACTGAGCCAGCCAGGCACCCCTTTAGAAGAATTTAAAGAAAAACACAAATGTGAAATATTAACATCATTATCTCAGACCCATTGGCTAGCTTTCTTGGGCTTTGGCTTCTCACCCCACTCACAGCCCTAAATTAGGCAATAAAGCAGTGATGGGGTTGAATGTTTGGTAAAGTTTTAATTGGATTTAAGATTGTAGATTATTTCTTACTGAGGAGACAGTGTAGAGGAAAATTGGAATCCTCCCTAGTCGATGGTCCTCTCTAGATCTTTTCCGCAGATAATCAAGCGTTAACTGTTCATTTTTATTTCCAAAGGAATTGACTGGGCATCCGCCAGTGCCAGTAATGTACTAGGTATTGAGATAAGATGAATTAACCCTAATAGGATTCATTATGTGATAGGAAAGATCCATAAACTTGTCAACCTGATTCCTCTGAATGTAAATCACAGTCAAAACATAATGGCAAGGTGCAAGGAAGAGAAAACAGAGCATAGCTTTAGAGTCAGGCCTGAGTTTTGTATTTTCAGTGTGTGTAAGAAGAGCCAATATTGAGATATGCATATACTTTGTCAGAGGCATAAAGGAACCTGGAGGAGCTAAAGGCTGACTTTCCAAGCCACTCCCAACACCTATGTCAACTAGGCACTTATCTGTGGCATTTTAGTATTGATCACACCATTCCATTCCCAATAAAAGTGGTGTGGAGAACCATGTGTCACCTTCTCCTCACCTTTGTACCTCCCCCCAACCACCAGCATGTCTTAGGGATAGCCAGCACCTCAAGGGCAAGGTCCCCAATTTATGAGTTTTGTTTCAGCACCAAGGGCAGAGGCAGACTGCACAGTCTTCTCCAGCTTCAGAAGTTGACCATGACTTGGGGACTGAATTTAAGATTGCACTTGTCAGTTTAACTAAAATTTGTTGTATTGGTGTTTTTTCATCACTAAGCTGAACAGTCCCGTACCCAAAGCACTGAATAACTTTGATATTGTGTAGCCTATTGACCTGGACCCTGAAATGTAGGAACTATGTGCTTAGTGATCATTGCCAATGTTAGGACTGACATTCTTGCTCACCTACAGCCTAGCTGCCTGGCCCTATGCCCACTGTTTAAAATCCATCTGCCTGCCTCAAAAATTGCCTTTCCATGCCATGGTTTATTATTTCTGTTCTACTTCACAAATCACATTTCCAGGGGCTAATCCAGACGAATCCTATCAACACAGTAGAATTTAATTTATCCCTTAGGCCAAAGAAGAGATTAGATACCTGGATTATAGGTGGACCGACTAAGTGAGGATTAATCAGTAAAGTCAACAGAGCGAGAAGAGAGAGGACACAGGCTCGGTGACCACTCTTCATGAGAGGTTTTTTAATAGACGATGAACTTCTTGAGGACAGGAACTAAATCTTTTTACCACTCTGTTTCGAGTACCTGGCACACGGTAATCATTTATTAAGTGACAGTAAAATAAATGAATAGTTGTAATATGTATCTCAGAGCCCCATATAATTTTTTTAGATTTTATTTTATTATGTGGTGTTAGTCACCATACAATACATCATTAGTTTTTGATGTAGTGATCCACGATGCATTGTTTTCGTATAACACCCAGTGCTCCATGCAGTACGTATATAATTTTGATTTCACTTGGGTAAGATGTGGCCCTACCTTCAAGGAGCTCACAGTCTAATAAAGTAAACAGAATCATAAGTATGCAAGTATAAAACAAGATATAAAATACAGAGCTATGTGCAGGCTCTATGGAGGAGTATCAATACACAACCTAGAATGGGAGTACAAGGCAAGGGAGAATTCAAATAAATGGGAAAAGCAATGACTTTGAAACCAGGTAAAATTCCCACACATGTGACCTGGAAAAAGTTAATGAACTTCTGGTCTCCACTTCATTATATATAAATGGTGGTTCACAGAAAACAAACCATTCCTGATTCACTGTATTCCCAGAAGAATCAGAGAACTTCATTTCCTCCAAACTAATACAACTGGAAAGTTTTCTCTGGTTCTCGGCCTATTTCTGCCCTGGGTCACTGGGACTTGACCAGACAGAGAAGAGTCTGTGGCTTGGTTTCTTCATCCTGTCTCAGAACTGCTGTTTTGATTCCAGGGACCTCGTTTCTTGACCTTGTTCCCTGATATGATCTAAGAGCCAAGAGCTTTATATTTTGGTTCTGGCTTTGCCAGTGCTTTCTGTGTGTCCTTGGACAAAGCAGTCTTCACTCTATCTTTCCTGTTTATCTGCCATTACTCCCTAGGTGCTCTGAGAACCACACAAACCATCCAGGTATTCTCTAATCATGTCTCATGTTTTCTTGCCTTTATGTTTTGCTCATGTGGTTCCTCACCACTAGGTAAAGTTTCCCCATCCCAAGTTCCACCTATGGGAACGCAAAGCATTCTTCCAAGCTCATTGAATAAAGCTTTGAACTTTCCTTGCTCTCACCATGGTCCTCAACTTTCTGCTTTTCTCTGCTCCCCATACACAGTGATTCTCAACCCTGACTGCCCATTAAAACCACATGGGGTGATTATAAAAGCACCAATGTCTGGACCTCACCCAAAAGCAAATAAACCTGTATGTCTGGTGGTAGAGTCAGTACAGTACTAAAGCTTCCTAGGTGATTCTGATATGCAACCAGGGGTGAGGACATTACTGACCTACTACAGCTCTGTTTTCTCCTATGGTATTTTGTTTTTGTTTTTGTTTTTGTTTTTCATTATGTTATGTTATGTTAATCATCATACATTACATCATTAGTTTTTGATGTAGTGTTCCATGATTCATTGTTTGCATATAACACCCAGTGCTCCATGCAGAACGTGCCCTCCTTAATACCCATCACCAGGCTAACTCATCCCCCCACCCCCCTCCCCTCTAGAACCCTCAGTTTGTTTCTCAGAGTCCATAGTCTCTCATGGTTCATCTCCCCCTCCGATTTCCCCCCCTTCATTCTTCCCTTCCTGCTATCTTCTTCTTCTTCTTTTTTTTTTAACATATAATGTATTATTTGTTTCAGAGGTACAGGTCTGTGATTCAACAGTCTTACACAATTCACAGCACTCACCATAGTACATACCCTCCCCAATATCTATCACCCAGCCACCCCAACCCTCCCACCCCCCACCACTCCAGCAACTCTCAGTTTGTTTCCTGAGATTAAGAATTCCTCACATTAGTGAGATCATATGATACATGTCTTTCTCTGATTGACTTATTTCACTCAGCATAATACCCTCCAGTTCCAACCATGTCGTTGCAAATGGCAAGATTTCGTTCCTTTTGATGGCTGCATAATATTCCATTGTATATATATAGCACATCTTCTTTATCCATTCATCTGTCGATGGACATCTTGGCTCTTTCCATAGTTTGGCTATTGTTCTCCTATGGTACTTGATACCAAATCATAAGGTATTTGGTGGCAGAGACTGTCCACTCATTTTCTGATTTTAGAACAATGCCTTACCCAGACTAAGTGCTCAGTAACTGTTGAATTGAATTGTACTAGGTTGAATTGATCACCACTGAAATCAAAACAATTAAGGACTGGACCCAGATGTGCAACTAACCAGCTCTAGACATGGGCAAATCACTTTCTCTGGTATGTTTTCTAACACCACCAGGCTATTCTCCAGTTCTCAGAGGACACTGACTGGGTGTCCCATAAATTGAGCTCAGCTCTGACACTGTCTACTTGGAGATGGTGTCAGATCCCACAGGTTTAGGGCTCAGTCCCACAATACTGCCCCCACTTCAGAAGAGCCAAGCTCAAGTCCAGGCTGTTACCTGTGCTTCTGACCAACTGGCTATAAATCAGAGGTTCCCATGACCTCCTCCTTGGGTTCAGTTAATTTGCTGTAGAGGCTCACAGGACCCAGAGAAACACTTAGGTTTACTGGTTTCTCATAAAGGATATTATCAAGGACAAGGAGAAACAGCCAGATGAAGAGGTACATAGGGCAAGGTCTGGAAGAATCTCAAGTGTAGGAGCTTCTGTCCCTGTGGAACTAGAGTAGAGCACCCTCCTGACATGTTTATCAACCTGGAAGTTCTTCAAAACTTGTTGTTCAGGAATATGCATAGAGCTTTAATCTGCAACCTCCACCCCTTTCCCTGCCTGGAGGTCAGTGGATAAGGAGGCAAGTTTCAATCCTCTGATCATGTCTTCTCTCTTGTGACCAGCCCCATTCTGAGACTATGTAGGGACCCATCCTAAGTCACCTCATTCGCATAAACTCAAGTGTGATTGACAGGGCTTGTTATGAATAACAAAAGATATTCCTATTACTTAGGAAATTACGAGGGTTTTAGGAGCTCTGTGCCAGGAACTAGGACAAAACCAAATACATTTTTTATGCCATTTGCCTTCTTCTGTCCTCACGGCAAGAAGTCTTGGCCCTCTCCCCCCACACCCCTCTATCTGCCCTCCTTTCTTTTCTTACTTTTTTCAAGATAATACATGTCTAGGGTGTGATTGGTTTAAGTCACTAAGTTTGGAGTAATTTTTTTACACAGCATTAGAGACTAATACATCTTCTTTTTCTTAAAGTCTGTGGTCATAATTGGTATTACATTTACTAGTTTGTCAGATAAGTAGCAAGGATTACAAATCTCTTTAAAGGCAGTGATTTGTTCTTTCTATTTAACCTTTTTTAAATTGAGGTATAATTGACATGTACATTATATTAGTTTCAGGTGTACAATATAATGATTCAATATTTGTATGTATTGCTAAATGATCATCATAATAAGACTAGTTAATATCCATCACCATAAATAGTCACAAAAAAATTTTTCTTGTGATTAGAACTTTTAAGATTTATTCTCTTAGCAACTTCCTTTTTTAAGATTTATTTATTTATTTTAGAGAAAGAAAGAGAGTGTGCATGAGCAGGGGGAGGGGCAGAGGGGGAGAATCTCAAGCAGACTCCCCACTGACTGGGGAGCCCAACATGGATCTCGATCTCACAACCCTGAGAACATTACCTGAGCTGAAATCAAGAGTTGGACACTTAACCAACTGAGCCACCCAGGCACTCCTCTCTTAGCAACTCTCAAATGTGTAAAACATTATTATTAACTATAGTCACCATGCTGTACATTATATCCCCAGGACTTAATTATTTTAAAACTGGAAGTTTGTAACTTTTGACCCCTTTGCCCATTTCTTCTCCACCCCCGGGTACCCCCATTCCCCTAACCCACCTCTGGCAACCACCAATCTGTTTTCTGTATCTAAGAACTTGGCTGTTTTGGTTTTTTGGTTTTGTTTTTATATTTCACATATAAAAGAGATCATATGATATTTATCTTTTTCTATCTGACTTATTTCACTTAGCATAGTGCCATCAAGATCCATTCATGTTGTTGCAAATAGCAAGATCTCACTCTTTTTGGGGCTGAATAATATTTTACTTTGTGTGTGTGTGCGTGTGTGTGTGTGCGTGACATCTTCTTTATCCATTCATTGTCAAGATACCCTCTTTTCAGCTCACCCCTGCTCTATGCTTCTACCTAAAAAGGAGGGAAAGCTATAGTGATTGGTGATGAGAGCCTAAAATGTTGGTTGGAACACATTTCCCCATTGGTAGACTCACTGTATGTTTAAAGGCATCACTCACTCCTCTTTTGCTTGTCTCTCTTCTATGCATCTGGGAGGATATTTTGCAGCAAGATCTGGCACCTTTGGGCAAGCTAAGTTCTCCCCTCTCTCTGCCCCCCACCCCACCTTTTCTTTTCTTCCTCTGAGGTTCCTTTCTTTTAAGAGCTGGCCAGAGGGTAAGAATATCCTAAGGCTTTGCATTCAGACTTTAAGAGGATATTGGAAGTTCACTTGAGGCAAAAGCCACATTCTCCAGTTCAAATTTGTGGGAAAGATCTACAGTGAGTCTCACTATCTTGTGACACTCCGTATCCCACATGGCTACTATTTCTTGAATGTTTCTCTGTCCATACTATCAGGGGGAAAGATGACTGGAGAATTCACCAAGTCCTGAATCCCTGCCCACAATGCCATCAAAACCCCATTCTTACTCCTAACAGGCCTCAGCTTCTCTTTGCAAAGTAAGAGAGTTCTCCTAGACACCCAGGGCTTCCTCCTGCTCTAGGATTTGAGAACTATAATTGCATAAGATATAATAAGCCTTGGGATCAACTGAGAGGAGAGGATAGTTGTTTCTTCCTCTTCCAAAATACTCCTTGCCCTATCCCCATGCTGTGTACCAGCCTGGCACTACAACACCCTCCCTGACTGTGGGAGGTGTGAAAGGAGCTTGAACTTCTGCAGAGCTATTTTGGTGCTGCCCAAAGGGCACGTGAACTTGAGAACAAAGTTGTAGGTGAGACTGGAGCCCAACCCACATCCTGCCTCTGCCCCCAAACCAAGACAGAAACAGGGCAGGGCTCTGTCTCCAACCAATTACATCACCTATGGGAACATTTCGACAACAACAACCATGACCTCCTTTTTCTTATGTTAAAGCCAGATCTGCCCTCCAAAGAGAAATTCAGAATTGTAGCTATAAGCTAATTTAAAGCTAAAGAACTTTCAATTGTCCTCTGGGAGAAAAATGCTCAATGTGTTTATTGTGGTGGTGTGGTTTTATTTCTTCATCATGCATAAGCTTATTTATCTGTGTATTTTGTCACTTCATTATGGTCAAGTGTGCACCTTATTTCAAATTGTCTTATCTTCCTCAGAATGTTCTACCAGTTCCACACTGCCAAGAGTTGGTTTATTCTTTTTTTTCTACATGTACCTCATAAATATGTTTTTTTTTTCTCTTTGCCACAACACCCAGCACAATAATGCTTATTTATTACTGTGTCATATTAGCTTCCCAGGGCTGCCATAAAAATGTACCACAAACTAGACGGTTTACACCAATAGAAATTTATTGCCTTTCAGTTCTGAAGGCCAGCAGTAAAATCAAGTTGTCAGCAGGGCCATGTTCCCTCTGCTAGGGAAAGACCCATTCCAGGTCTCTATCCCAGCTTCTAATAGCCTCGGGTGTTCCTTTGCTTGTAGCTACATTGCTGCAGTCCTCCATCTGCACATGGTGTCCTCCCTGTATCTTTACATCATCTTCTAAAGGGAAGACTCATTTCTGTCTCTGTGTCCAAATTTCCCCTTTTTATAAGAAAACACCAGTTGTATTGAATTAGGGCTGACCCTCATGACTTAATTTTAACTTGTTTACCTCTGTAAAGACCCTATTTCCAAATAAGATCACATTCTGAGCTACTGGGGGCTAGAACTCCAGCATATCTTTTGTGGTGGGACCCGATTCAACCCAAAACATATGTCAATTCTCCACTTCTTTTGTATTAGTATAGAAATGACCAACATACTTTAAGGAGTTGGCTGAATAATGAATCCCAAAGTTCTTTTCCTTCTCTGCATTTGTGTCCTTGCCAGTAAACATGCAGTTGCTTCTGCTTTTAGGGACCAACCATGGTGTTGGTGAATATCAGGATCTCGGGGAGCCTCAGAGACCATCTGTCCCAACCACCTATCTGTGGCTTAAATCTCCCCCATAACATGAAGACCCACCACCACCAGGCTCTACTCACATACCCACATGTCAGGGGACTTGGAGTCCTTTCCTTCTATGACCATTTCTGCCTAGGAAGAAGCTCTGTCTTTTGTTGGACCCAAATCTCCCAAATTCTGCCCACAAGGAGTCTGACACCGAGTCTTGAGCTACACAGAAGGCCTTCAGGTATTCTAAGGGTGTGAGGGTGGTCATGTGTCCCATCTGCTCTCTCCCCCAGACCCAAAGAGCCTCAGCTTCCTCCACCCAGATCGCACACAAGCCCAGAGTTATGGTCTGTACAGAGCAGAGTGGAACAGTTGCATCCTGTCACAGTTCTACAAATGTGGCCTGAAATCATGTTAACTCTCACAGTGGACCCTTCTCTAACCTCAACTTCTCTTTTACACAGCTGTGTTCACTTCCTGTTTAAGAGGACCCATGATCAATTATGCATCATGACCAATTCATGTATTCAACATTTACTCATCTCAATAAAGCCTTTTGTTAGGTGCTTTTATGATCTTACCTAATCCTCAAGATAGTCTGGATGGTTCAGTAGTTTTTCATCCTACTTCACTGATGAGAGAATCAAGGATACTGTTTGTCACAGGTCTGTCAGGGCAGAGCTCTAGTTCAAGTGTGTCTCTTGTATTTAAGCTATTAGAAAAGGCAGTCTTATGCACACTGCCTTCAAACCACTTTTGGCCCTAAAAATGAGATCTGGGCCTGAAACACTTTCTTACCAACAGATAAATAGTCCTCACAACCGGTGCTGGACTTACCACCTTGTGTGGGAATATCTTTCTCTGTTTCAGGACTCAATGTACAGTATACTCTTATTCTCCTGAAGCATGTGTCATAAGACACCTGGCCTACCCCACCTCTATATCTGTATTCTGCAAGAAGGGGACAGGGTCTGCAACACAAGAGGGGTGAGTGCAGGCCAGTTATCCTGGGGGGGGGCCTATTGACCACGGGAGACCAAGTCTCACTACTGAAGCTGATCTTGCTGTGTTGCTCCTCTATGTACATAAGCATTGTTCCCTCCAGTGCTTGACTGCGTTTATATTTTTCTTGACAACTCCAGTGCCAAGACACGGTGGGGAGAAATGCTCAGACTTCTACTCCTGATAATAAGCAATAGATGTCACTTGCTCAACACAAGTCAAGTGCACTTTACATTACATTGTGTCACCACATCAAAATTCCTATTTATAAACCACAGTGTGTGGTGGCAATGAGTTGGGCACTGTACAAAACAAGAATCCAGCGCTTTCAGATCCTTGGCTATGTCCCAAATGCCTAAGTAAGAAATGTAGGCAAACAATTTATTGGATTTGTGCTGTGGTAGATAATTCAGGTCCAAAGTGATTTTTAATCTTTCCAATTAATCTTCTCTATTGACTGGATTCAATAAATACTGTATACATCTGGAAATTCAAGATGTTAGTCCACTTTCCAGTGATAGGAGCATTTCCAATCATCTATTCCTTCTATGCTTGTGTTCCATGTGTATCCACGAGTTGGTATTACGTGCAACTTGCAGGCCCTTGGGATGTAGATATGAAATATAAATAATTTGCTATCATCGTTATTTGAGTTTTTAAGAAACCATGGGCACTGTATGCAATCTTTTCCAAATAAAAACTCACTTAATCCTCACAACATCTCTATGAAGTAGGCACTGTTATTATTCTCATTGAAATTACAAGAAATTGAGACTTAATGAAGTTAAACAAATGACCTCAGTTGATTAAATTATGGTACATCAGTACACTATGCACCAGTTAAAAGAGACATTTTTATATACTGACATAGAAAGTTATGCAGAATACAGTAATGGGAAAAATAAGTTGAATAGGCATAATAACAAAAGATAAGACCATTTGAGAAAAATATTTTTATATTAAAATATTCACTAAAAAATACTGGAAAAATATATATCAAGACTTCAATTGCAGTTATCCAGGGGTGATAGAACTTTTAGGTAGTGAACTTTTTACTTCACGTGTTAAATATTTCTGTATTTTTTTTTTCATTTTATGGATGCTACTTTTTTTTAATGGATGGTATTCTGTAGTCAGAAAAAAAAAATCGGTTTAAATAAGTTGCCCACACAGCTAGTAAGTGACATAGTGAAACTTAAGGAAGCCAGTTTCACTGACTCTAAAACTTGAACTCTTAGGATCCTAATGCTGAATTGATAAACACCATTAAGTTACAGAATAGAGAACCCAGATATGGACCCTCAATTCTATGGTCAAATAATCTTTGACAAAGCAGGAAAAAACATGCAATGGAAAAAAGACAGTCTCTTCAATAAATGGTGCTGGGAAAATTGGACAGCCACATGCAGAAGAATGAAACTCGACCATTCTCTAACACCATTCACAAAGATAAACTCAAAATGGATGAAAGATCTCAATGTGAGACAGGACTCCATCAAAATCCTAGAGGAGAACATAGGCAGTAACCTCTTTGACATCACCCACAGCAACGTCTTTCAAGATACATCTCCAAAAGCTAGTGAAACAAAAGCAAAAATGAACTTTTGGGACTTCATCAAGATAAAGAGCTTCTGCACAGCAAAGGAAACAGTCAACAAAACAAAGAGGCAACCCACAGAATGAGAGAAGATATTTGCAAATGACACTACAGATAAAGGACTGGTATCCAAGATCTATAAAGAACTTCTCAAACTCAACACCCAAAAAACAAATAATCAAGTCAAAAAATGGGCAGAAGATATGAAAAGACACTTCTCTGAAGAAGATATACAAATGGCTAACAGACACATGAAAAAAATGTTCATCATCATTAGCCATCAGGGAAATTCAAATCAAATCCACATTGAGATACCACCTTACACCAGTTAGAATGGCAAAAATGGACAGGGAAAGAAATAACAAATGTTGAAGAGGTTGTGGAGAAAGGGGAACCTTCTTACACTGTTGGTGGGAATGCAAGTTGGTACAGCCAACTTTGGAAAACAGTGTGGCGGTTCCTCAAAAAATTAAAAATAGAGCTACCCTATGACCCAGCAATTGCACTCCTGGGTATTTACCCCAAAGACACAGATGTAGTGAAAAGAAGGGCCACATGCACCCCAATGTTCATAGCAGCAATGTCCGCAATAGTCAAACTGTGGAAAGAGCCGAGATGCCCTTCAACAGATGAATGGATAAAGAAGATGGGGTCCATATACAATAGAATATTACTCAGCCATCAGAAAGGATGAATACCCAACTTTTACATCAACATGGATGGGACTGGAGGAGATTATGCTAAGTGAAATAAGTCAAGCAGAGAAAGTCAATTATCATATGGTTTCACTTATTTGTGGAACATAAGGAATAACATGGAGGACATTAGGAGAAGGAAGGGAAAAATGGGGAGGGGGAATTGGAGGGAGAGATGAACCATAAGAGACTATGGACTCTGAGAAACAAAC